>NC_141135.1:64289637-64593209 GCF_053477565.2 Lygodium microphyllum
CGTACCACGAAGATCCCCACTTCTAGAGGTAGTGGGAACTCTCTGCGCTCTGCAACTCTTAGGTAGGACCGCGGACCACTATGAAAAAACTCCTGGGGTAATAGTTGCGCTCGTCTCGGGAAAGTATGTTGAGTAGTAGGGACAGATGAGTTGGTGGCTATGTGGGGAGGGGGGGGCAAGGTTGTTGGTGAGAGGAGGATGTAGGCGTATGTGGCTCACCTCTTGTCGAAAGATGGGGGATGGGCAGGGGGGGGAATCACCTATACTGGGTGCAGATCAGGGGGGTTGATCGGCAGGGGAGGTGGTGGGGGGAAGGAAGATCGAGGGATGGTGGGGTGGTCGAGGTTACGTGGCGGGTACCGGGGGGGGGGGGGCCTGGTGGCCCTGGACAGGGGGGCTATGGGCTAGGGTCAGTGGGGTATCCATGGGAAGGGGGGGAGGGTGGGTGTGGGGGGTTGTGGAATCTTGGGTGAGGTAGCCTGTGGTACGGGTGGTGGATGTGAGGGACTGTGGTCCTGCCGGGTGGGGCGGGCAAGGGAGGGCTATGGGGTGTTCTGTCGGGGGGGGGGGGGGGGCTGTCGCTCGCCCTCCTGCCCCCTCTTGCCGTGACTGTGTCTGAGGGGCTGACTGTGGCCCCCTTTGCGATCTCCCTCTCTGTCGTCTGTGGACCTGTGTAAAACCGTCAGCGTTTACCACCTGCGGGCCTGTCGGCAAAGCCGCCCGCCTTGGCTCCGAAGGGCATACAATCTGCTGGTTGATGCCCAAAGTCATGGCAGCGTAGGCAGTGCCCTGGTTGCCCAGTCACAATGACTTGCTGCCTAAAGGAGTGCCCTCCTGCCTCAATCTCTAGGAACTTTGGTATACTCTTTGTGTCTTTCACGGCCATCTATACCTTTGGGACTTGTGTAGTTGTCATTGCATCCGCGAAGGAGGCAGGAAGAACTGTGCAGAAGAGCCGTCCAAAGTCCTTCACTAGCTAGCGGTACTCTACCACTAGTCTGAGGAAAAGTAAAGTGATCGGATGTCTAAGAAACTTGTTCTGGAGTGCAAATGTCTCCATTGTGAAGCCGCTGTACTAGAGAACCATGTAGATGATCCCCTTCGTGGAGGCAAAGGATGAGCTATCCACTAGCTCACGAGCTCCGTCTGTAGAGGTAAGTCGAACCATGAAGATCCTTGGCCCATGAGGACTGCTTTCGTGATTTGCGCTATGCCAATGCGCAGCGTGGAGTGAAGCTGATCTCGAAGCTAGGCCCTCGATGGCGAGTGTCCTACGACCTGACCGAAGATCATTGTTTCTTTCAACTCCAGCTCTGTGGCACGAACGGCTAAGAGCCGTTCCTCAGAGAGGACGATGCGCAATGTGTTTGATTGGGGGGCACTTGCAGAGTGCACCGGCGTTTGACCAGAGGTTTCCATTGCGTGATTGTGTTGAGAACCTATCTATCACACTACTTGCTACCCGTGGGGGGAAAGTTGCTACAGAGAAAGGGAGCAACTGGGGGTGGGGTGGTGGGGGTGGCACGAGTGGTGGGCCTGCTAGTTGGGGCCATGGGTTGCAAGGCGGAGGGGGCGGGGCCAGCGCGGGGGGGGGGGGGGTGGTGGGTGAGCACGCCACGGGTAGGGGGATTGGCAAGGTGAGCGCACCACTGAACCGCAGGCGGGGTCGACGAGTAGGGCGGGTGCAGAAGACCATAGGTGGGGACGCAGGCAGGGGCAGCGGACAGACAGATGCCAGGTGGGCAGGGGCATAGGCAGGGCAATGGATAGGTGGAGGCACAGGCAGGGGGGCGACAACCAAGCGATGGGTAGATGGGGATGCAGGAAGGGGGGGGTGAATTGTGATGACCAGGCGACGGATGAGGCAGGAGGCTACGGGCCGTAGGCAAGAGGGGAGTCTGGCGATGGCGACGGGGATGGAACGACAGGGTGGGTGCGATGAGTCCAGTGGGAGGTGGTGCGACGATCATTCGGGGGCAGGGGTAGCTTGCATGATGCGACGGGCTAAGTCTACGAATGTCCCTTTGTACTCTCTAACTAGAAAAGAGGTTGGATAGAAAGTGGAAGACACAAGTCTATGAGGAAGTTGACAAGTTTCATGTTAGGAATCAACATCATCCGTCTTCTATATGAATAGCAAGGTTGCATTTGATGTCTATTGTGTGTTATTTGACTTCAGGAATCAAGAAATGAATGCAGGCAAGAATCTTGAGATTGTGCTGGATTCGTCTCGAAATTTCATCATTTGGGATGGGCAGTTGGCTATAATTAAGCTTCAGGAGATTGGTTTAGGCTTGGTTATGCCAGAGATTTTTGAGAAACCCTTCACCCGCAGTTTGCGTTTTTGCGTTTCTGTGTTTTGCATTTAGGGTTTGCAGCCCCAAAAAGGGGTGCCATCCTAGACTGATTGTGCTTATTTATAGGCCACTCTCTCATTCATTCCTCACGGCTTATTTATTCAATCCGTCACCTCTTCTCTCTAGCCTCTCCACTACCCTCACACCCTTCAGGAGGACATTGCGGTTCATGGTTCATGGCTGTCTTCATCATCTTCCTTGTGCTACGGCACCCTTGTTCCCTTGTATCACATTCACTCCATGATTCAGAACTCCATCATTCCCTTCATTAGAGTTTCTTCTCTCTTCTCTTCTCTTTTCCATGTTTGCCGAGTTCACTCCATGTTTCTTCCCGCCAACCCTACTGTCTCGCTGGTACATCATCTTTTGACATGGTATCAGAGCTGGATCTGCTCAAACACCAGCAAAGATCCTCCACTCTAGTGAAGGCAAAGAACGGTGGCGGGTTCGGGATCCACTTCTCTTCTTATTCCGCTGCATCAAAATCTCGTTTTTGCAGGTTTTAGGTGTTTTCAGCTTGCTGCCCACACCCCTTTCGCGGAGGACATCGTAGTCTCAGTTGTCCCTTGCTGTCATCTACAGTTTGGCGCCTGTTTTTAGTCTTCCACCCGTAGTTTGCAGCTGTTTACAACAAAGCAACTATTGCTGATCACTCTCCATTCAGAAAACAATCTCGTTTTTGCAGATTTCAGGTGTTTCAGCTTGCTGCCCACACCCCGTTCGTGGAGGACATCTCAGCCGAAGTTGTCCATTGCTGTCTCCATCAGTTGGTGCTTGATTTCCAGCCCTCTTTAGATATTTTGGAGCTGATTTCAGTCAGGCGATTGCTATTCCTGTGTAGACCTGCTGCCGTATAGTTTGCAACGTCATCACAGTCCTGCTGCCTACGTTTTCAATCTTTCCCTCTCCTGCAAGCTGTCATGCCTGCGCTTTTAGTCTTTCTCTCTCCTGCAGGCTGTCTTGCCTACGTTTTTAGTCTTTCTCTCACCTACTGCCTGCGTTTTTAGTCTCTCTCTCCTTGCATGTGTTTTTTTTACTGGTTGCAACCTCTTACTGCTAGTCGCATCCTCCACCTCTTGAGGCAGACATTGCGGTTCGTGCTTCACACTATCCTCACACCCCTTGAGGCGGACATTGTGGTTCGTGGTTCATGGTGGCTAACCTCTTCCTTCTTTAGGTTGCCATACCGGTACCATGGCGTCTCCACAGATAGATTGCTAGTCTATTGGGTGTTCCTATTGCGGCACGAATGGTCATCCCACTGAAGACTGTCGACTTCGACCTTTTTCCCCACCCCCCCGGAGTATATGCATCTTTCACCAGGCACTCCTTGTGCCACCTCTCCTTTTTGGGCCACAGAGATTGTTCTACATCGGTTATCAGAGTACTATGCTCAAGGCAATAAGACACATCCAATGTGCACTAAGTCCTTTTGAGCACATGGAGGATCGATTGGCGCTACGACCTCTTGGAGATTGTCGCAATGCCAGCGGTAGTCTTCTCCCATTTATTTTCAGGTACAGTGGCTTCCACGACCTACGGTTTTGCAGTCCACTTCATCGAGAGACAGTGATTGTTTGATACCGTCTCCTCGTCAGTCCGCTCCTTCGAGAGACAGTGGCTACTCAACTTCTTCCTCTTCTTTGGCTACCTAGTCCGCTCCACTGAGAGAAAACGATTGTTGCCCACCTCTTCCTCATTCTGAGCCACACCCTTCCCCACCCTCACCTACTCAGGTCCGAGAGGCTACCTCTGAGAGCTCTTCGGCACCCCAGATACCTTCTTTGGCACGACTGGCAGTACTTCCTTCGTCATCAGACATTTTGGAGTCCGTGATCCATGAGTTTTTGGATTCCCTATCTACTTCAGAGCGGGAATCACAGGGGGATGCTATTTCTTTGCCCTCAGAGGGGGCATCTACTTCTTCTTCGACTTCAGTGGGGGCTCCTCCACCTCTCACCTCAGAGGGGGAACCTACTCCACATGAAGTTCTTCACCCATCCTCTACTTTCTTGGGGTGGCTGTCTTCAACCAGTCATCTTTTCTACTGATACCCAGGATCTTCAGGTACCACCTAAATCAGGACCTCGAAGGTTTAGCTACGACTTGTTGACGAGGCCTTCATATTCCTTCTAGCATGGATGCGGCAAGCTCCTCTCCACACGAACTGCGCCTCCTCACATGACCAAAGGCAGTGCTTTGGGGTTTCCAGAGGCTGCTGTGTGCAGCGCTTACAACCTCCCTCCTTTTGCATCTGGGCAAGCCAACTTCCCACTGCCAAGTCTCCATGTGCCACCAGCCATAAGAAATACGACACCCTCCTCAGCCTTTAGCTATCACATAGGCGGTGCCAGAAGGACCGTCGGAAAGGCTTTGTGATGTTGTGCTCCGTCTAGTGCCTGCTGCGTGACAGCGCCCACTCCATATCCTCCTACATCAGTACGTGTCTGCCAATCGTGGCAGTGTACTCAAAGAACCTGGGTGGCTTTTTGGCAATCGCCGTGGCCAGCCATAGCCACTCTCATGGATCCCACTCCAACTCATCAAGTGGTCTGCCCTCCCAGATCCAAAGGCGCCACTCCTTGTGCTCCTCCCGGAAGACATAGGGATCCAATCGCCATGTCTTCCCTTGAAGGCCCACCACCTGAATCATTCTCCACAAGAGGGTGGCTATTCCGTCATCCTGCTGCCCTCTGTCAAGGGCCAGACGTCCCCCCTCATGCACTGCGAAGAAAGTCCCGTGTGGGGCGCCACCCACTCTTCCTGCCACTTGTAGGGGGATGCTTGCTGGTGAGAACGTAGCTGCCCATACCTCCCCAGGCTCTATCGGCTCTCGTATTGGAAAGCAAGCCACTCCAGAGGTATTGTTGTGTCTATCTCCCTTCTCCTCAACTCCACTCCCCTCTGACAACCTGATGCTCACCGCAGCACCTCCTCTTCTGCCATCGTGTATGCCTCCCGCCATGTCCTGATGGTACGAGCCGGGCCGGCCTCCCAACCAGCCCACTGGATGTGGGTACGCTCGCCGATCTGTGCTCCTTCCCGATCTTTGACGTGGGGGTTCTAGATCATCGACTGATGGTCTATCTCCTCTTGGCAGCCTGGGGGGACTCTGTGTTAGGGCCTTGCGGAGGCCTTGCCACACGCGGAGTAGGCTGCGTAGGAAAGGTGAATTTTTTTTTGGGGGGGGGGGGGGGGGGGGGGTTTGATCTGGGCTGACGTGAAAATCCATCTCAAGGACGGCCTCCACTCACCGCCAAGCCTCGGTCTACAGTCCTAAAAGCCCTCCTGCAATAAGACCTTCCAGGTCTGCCCGCCTGGTGTGAGGCCGCGGACAACTAGCTTGCCCAAGAGGTCCATACTCTGATATTGTGGGTCTATGATCCCGAGCCCTCCCTCTGACTGATGCCGTATGATGGTCACCCATGCCACCTTGACCTTGGAGTCCCTGGAACCATCTAACCCTGATCAGAGGAAATTCCACACTAGGCGGCGAAGCTGCGCTACGCAAGATGGAGAGAAGCACCAACACGAGGTCATGTACCAGGCCGTCACTAGAAGTACCTGGTTGACCACAGGGCTCGGCCAGCTAGTGAGAGGCGAGACGTGCTCCAGTAGGTTAGTTTCCTCCGAATGGAATCAAGGACAGGAAGAAACTGCTGGGCAGGAGTGATGTTGAGTTCCACTTGGAACCCAAGATATTGGACAGTCTGCCCTCTGCTCACCCATCTAAATCCTAGGTGGATACCCCACTCGGTGCTAGAGTCCGGGTCTGTGAGGAAACCAACCGACTTTCGCCAGTTGATTTTCTCTCCCGTTGCTGAACAGAATACGTCAAGAGCCAGCCTCAACTCATCGTCCTCTATGTAGAGTGCTATGTCATCTGCATACTTTGAGTCTAATAACTTAGTCTCCTCTCTCACTGGAAGTCGGAGGCCGCGTAGTCCGCTCACACGTGACCTGAGGAAGTGAGACATTGCCTCTGCAAAGAGTAGAAATAGGTATGGGGCCAAGGGGCAGCCCTGTGGAACCGATCTCTCCAGCTGAAACTCCTCCCCTCGCCTTCCGCCTATGAGGGCTGATCTGTAAAGGGCGGAGACCCCGCGAATCCAAACCTAAGGGAATCCTAACCTCACCATGGTGCCCTCTAGGAAATCCCAGTCCACCCTGTCATAAGCTTTCTTGAAATCCAGGAGTAGTACGGCCAGTCTCTGCCCACTATGCTCAGCCCACTCAGTCACCTCAAAGAAGGTAAATACATTGTCTAGGATGCTCCTATCCTAGACAAAGCCTGTCTGTGTGTCATGGATGATGTCTGGAAGCACGGGGTGTAGTCGCCTACCAATCATCTTTGCCAGTGTCTTATAGGCCACTGACAACAAGGTGATCGGTCTCCACTGGGAAAGCTCGAGCTGGTCTCCCCCTTTGTGGAGAAGGCTAGTAAGGCTTGCCCAGAGACTCTTAGGTATGTGTCCTGAAGTGAAAATCTCCTGGAAAGCCAATAATAGGGGGTACTTCACCACTTCCCAGTAGGTAGTGAAGAAGGCCTTAGATAGGCCATCCTTCCCCAGGCATTTCTGCCCATACTGCGTGTGGAAAGCCTCCTCTAGTTCCTTCTCATTGAAGGGGGCTAGGAGGGAGCGTCCCATCTCCTTTGTGACGAGGGATGGGATGTGATCCTAGACGTGCTGTCTACACCTCTGTCCTCTAGTTGAGGCTCTCTCTTGCTGGAAGAGGCGCGTGTAGTAGTCGGTGGCAATCTCTATCACCTCATCTGGGCTACAACGAGTCCTCCCATACTGATCCTGAAGGCTGCGTATCTGCTCTCCTGCGGTGCGAGGCTGGTGCACCTGGAAGAACTCCTTGCACATTGTGTCCCCCTTCCGCGCCCAGAAAGCTGCTGAGGTTCGAAAAGAGAATTCTGAGCGCCTGTCCTCCAGGCCAACAATGGCTGCTCGCGCACGCACCTCTTGCGTGTGGAGGGTGGGATCCCCTGGTGCCTCCTGTAAGAGTCTCTGCGTGGCTACAAGGTCCCGCCGGAGTGCTCTCTCCTCCCAGCTCTGTTGCCTGGCCTGTATGGCTGTCTCTTGGCAGATTCTGCTCGACTCGGCTAGGACCTCTGCAACCTCTTCTGCTATCCGGTCCCTCCTGTCCCACTCTCTGGTCAAAATCTGCTCTATCTGTCTTGTCACCTCCTCCCTCCTATAGATCAAGTCAGGGATCTGACAGGAGCGTGCATCTAAGGCGGATGCTGGGGGATGAAGTGTCAGGAGAATCGGGCAATGATCGGACAACGTGGTGCCTGCCAACTGCTCAATCTGGCCTCCACGAGAGCCTCCCCACTCTCCCACATAGAACCTATCCAACCACTCCAGCAAGACTCCTCCAAGCCGCCTATATCCCCAAGAGAAATCCAATGACCTCTCCCTCCTGTGGAAAGCACAGTCTCTCCAAGCGTCACGTGCTTCTACTGCCAGCAGAAAGACCTCCCATGCCTCCTGCTCCTCCCCAGCCATGCCCTCGTAGTTTCTGCCTCTGCCCTGCTAGTCTTCCAAAGCCTCCAGGTTGTTGCCAACAATCCAGGAGTCCACCTCTGGAAATCCATCCACGATCTCCACCCAGAACCTGCTACATGCCCTAACCTCCGTAGGGACATAGACATTGAGGACTCCAAGGCACGAGTCCCCAATATCTAGTCTGATCCAAAGAACCCTCCCTACCACTATCGTCCCGTGGTCTTGTACAGAGGCAGTGAGACTCGGGCCAATAGAGGTGCATACGCCTCCACTCCTACAGTGGGCACCTATAGCGTGCTCCTAGTAAGTGTGTGAGCTGCTCGGAAGTACCTTCCCTACCCGCTGGGCTTGGGTGGGGGTGAGCTTGTGCTCCTGTAGAAGTAAGATGTTGATCTGTCCGGCAAGGGTAGGCTGTAGTTCCTGCCGAACAATCAACTTCTTGGAACCACGTGCCTTACTGTAGTGGAGACTATTCATATTCCAAGATGCAAGGTGTAGGCTCATGGGGAAACCTGTGACTGACCGAACATGCATCTGTTCCGTGTGGAGGCAGCTGATGAGGAGGAGAAACTATGAGGCATGCAAGTACCCTTTGCCGCCGGTCTGGACGGTGAGCTCCAGTCCCCCATGGTGGCCCTCGGCCGGACCATAGGGATGATAGATGCTCTAGGTGGTACTATCAATGCATCTATCAGCCATGCTGAGAGTCATGACTCTGTACACTGGTAGAATCGGGCCGCTTGTGCCAAGGGCCACTCGATCACATCCTTCAGAGCTCTCCACTAAGGAGGGGCTCGAAAGATGATGCTCAAGTGAGGGACCTCGGTGCCAGCCCACCAGTTAATTTCCATCATGCAACCAGGCCACTGCTGTGCAAACAGTGCTAGTCCTTTTTCTCCCATCCACTGGGAGATGTGGTCTGCCACCTGACTCTTTAACTCCTCTACTTGTGTAGTCATCCACTCCCCTGAGTGAGAGGACTGAAGAAAAAATGCATAGTTTGGTCCATCCGGTGGTGCTAGTAGATGGACCTTGCCCCTCCTTGACTTACGAACCATGAAGATCCCCATCTCTAGCGGCAATGGGAACTCTCCGCGCTCCGCAACTCTCAAGTAGGACCATGGGCCACTGTGGAAGAACTCCTGTGGCAGCATTTGTACCTGTCTCGGGAAAGTGTGATGGGCGGCAAGGGCGGATGAGTTGGTAGCTGTATGGGAGGGGGAAGACTGCTGGTGCGAGGAGGATGTAGGCGTGTGTGGCTCATCACCACCTGTGGGAGGAAGTGGAGTGGGTCAGGGGGAGGTCACTTGAACCGGGTGCGGGTCAGGGGGAGAGCTCGGTAGGGGAGATGGTGCGGGGGAGGAAGATTGAGTGATGGTGGAATGGACGGCAGTTTATGGCGGGTGTTGGGGGGGGGGGGGGGGCTGGTGGCCTTGAAAAGGGGGGGCTATGGGCTAGGGTTAGTGGGGGGGGGGTTGGGTGTGGGGGCTATGGGACCTCAAGCGAGGTAGTCTGTGGCACGGGTGGTGGATGTGGGGGCCTGCGGTCCTGCCGGGTGGGGCGGGCAGGGGGGGATGTGGTGTGCTATGCTGAGGGAGCGTCACACACCCACTTGCTCCCTGTTGTCGAGGCTGGGTCTAAGGAGCTGGCTACGCCTCCTCTCTTCCATCTCCCTCTTTGTCATCTCTGGACCCATGTGAAGCCGTCAGCGTCTACCTGTGGGCCAGTCGGCGGAGCCGCCTTGGCACTGAACCGCATACAAACTGTTGCCTAATGCCCAAAGTCATTGCAGTGCAGGCATTGCCCTGTCACAATGACCTGCTGTCTAAAGGAGTGCCCGCCCGCCTCAATATCTAAGAACTATGGGATATTCTTTATCTCTTTCACTGCCTCCCGTACCTTTGGGACTCCTGCTGCTGTCACTGCATCCGCGAAAGACGCGGGAAGGACAGTGCCGAAGAGACGTCCAAAATCTTCCACGAGTTGGCGATACTCTATTGCCAGGCGGGGAAAAGAAGGGTGACCCAGTGCCGAAGAAACCTATTATGGATTGCAAATGGCTCCACAGTAAAGCCACTGGTCCAAGGTATGACCCCCTTCATGGACGCATATGGTGAATTGGCAAGTAACTCGTGAGCTACGTCTGCCGAATTGAGCCGGACCATGAAAATCCCTTGGCCCAGTAGGACCGCCTCCACGATCTGCGTTGTGCCGATGCGCAGCGTGGAGTGAAGCCAGTCTCGAAGTTGGGCCCAGGCTAGAGAATGTCCTACTACCTGACCATAAATCGCTGTTTCCTTTAGCTCCAGCTCCTTAGCTCAGACAGCTAAGAGCTGCTCCTCAGAGAGGACGACGCGCAAGGTGTTTGACTGGGGGGCACTCGTTGATTGCATCGGCGTCTGACCAAAGGTTTCCATTGCGCGTCCCTTCTGCGAGAACAACCAATCACGTCGCGGTGCTACTTGGTGGGGGGGAAGTTATTGCAGATAGAGGGAACAACTGGAGGGTGGGGGGATCAATCGCCAGGGGGGGAAACTGCTGATTTTCAGTGGAAAGGAGGCCTGGCGAGGGACGCGTGTCAAAAAGTCAATGCCGAGGGAGGCTTGGCGGGGGGGGGGGGGGGGGGGGGGGCATGTCAAGCGCTGATAGCACGGTTGGTCTAGGGGGTGGCCGTGATCAGGCGGAATGAGGGAGGGGTGATCAAACAGAGCGGGGGGGAGGGGGGGGGGTGCGATTGATCTGGGGGGCTGGCGCGATTTGACGAAGCGAGGGGGGAAGCTTGCGACGTGACGGTTGCTGAGCGCGTCCATTTCTGCGTTCTTGTGTTTGTGTCTTTCATTACTTGCAGGATACTAAAACCATCATCATCTAGCTGCCTTGTGCTAATGAAGCTCTTCTTGAGTTGAGGTACATGCCATACATGTTGAAGTGTAAAGACAGAGCCATGCTGAAACTGTAATTGCACACTGCCAATACCTGCAATCTCATATGCATAGTTGTCCCCAAGATGGACAACACCATGTCGACCCCCTGTATAGGCGGAAAACTACTCACAATGAGGGGTGACATGAAAGGAAGCACCTGAATCAAGAATCCAGGTATGCATGCCATCATCTGTATCTGCAAGTAAAGCATGTGCACCAAAGTGTGAAGAGACAAAGAGTACATCACTCCGACTGTCACTATCATGAGTGATTACATTCACCTCTTCAATTTTTACACTGCTCTTACTGTCCTTCTCTTCCTTGCTATCATCTGTCTTCTTGCCTTTTCCTTTCTCTTTCTTCCATTTGTAGCAATCACGTTTAAAGTGACCTTTCTTTCCACAATGATGGCATTCAACATCTTTGCCACGTGACTTACGGCGTCCCTTGCCATCATATTTGCCCTTTTGCTGTGATCTGCCCCTAGTATGCAAAGCACTAGAAGACTTGCTAGTTGCATTGTTCTACTGATTCATCTCTTCCATAAGTAGAGCACTCTCTACATCAGTATACAATAGGATTGCATTAGAATTGCTCATAGCAGTCCTAAATGTATCCCAACTTTCTGGTAGAGTGCAAAGCAAGAAAGTAGCCTTAAATTCCTTATCAATCATGAACTTCAAGGCAACCAGCTGGCTGAAAATGGAGTTAAACTCACTCAAGTGAGTAGACATTGCTGTACCCTCTTTCATACGCAAATCCATAAGCTTTTTCAGCCAATACACTTTACTTGAAGCACTCTTTTGTGCATACAGTTCTTCCAGTCTAGTCCATATAGCATATGCAGAATCCAAACCTTCAATGTTAAAGAGCAAGGCATGAGAAATCGATAGCTCTATGGTTGAGCGTGCAAGCTCATTCAATTCATCCCAATCGTCTTGATCCATGTCCGCAGGCTTTGCCCCTTTGCTTTTGATCGGCTTTGCCTGCTTCTTTTGTAACAGTATATTGTAGCACTGTTTTTGCCAAATTGCAAAATTATGTGCGCCTTCAAGCTTCTTTATGTGCATCAGATTACTGTTGTCATTGCTGCCAGCCATGATTTTCAGCCCAAATGTGACCAAAAACCAATAAGTGCAGGCCCAAACTGTCACCCAAGTGACCAAGGTACAAACAAGTACCAATCAGCAATAAATGACCATGCAGAAGCACAGATTTCAGATCTGTAATTAAATTTTCAGAAGCACCAAACTATGTGCTACAACATTATCCAATTGATTACAGCTATTCCAAAGGAATGTGCATCACATTACATGAGGAATCCCAAAATTTCAGCTGCAATTTCTGTTGTACATGTACCCACGGGCATAAAATTTGACACGAACGGTCAAAAGCCCCAAAATTTTGTGCTCAAAGCATCAAACACACATCTGCATTTCCTCTATTATGCATAGGACAAGCCAATTTTGCCAAAATAGAGCAATTTCAGCCAAATCCCCAAATTTTACCAAGTGTTGATGTCCAAAATTGCGCGGAATTCAACTTGCATGTACATAAAAAGACCAAATGCTGCACAAAATTTTCCCAAACTGCAAAAGCCCCAAATTGCACTGCGTCCAATGTGCCTCAATGTCGAGAAATTAGGTTAATTTCAGCCCAATTTGTGCATGTACATTAAAAGCCCCAAATGTCGAAGACAAAATGTCACAAATTCCTGCAATTTCCGAGACAGATATCACTGTTGCATCTTGCTCACATCAAATCTGGACAAATCCCCAAATTTTCCAAGTCCTGTGTGCACTAATTTCAGTGAAATTGAAAGAATTTCACTAAAATGTGAAAAATCCCAAAATTCCCGGGCAAATGTGCACCGACTTTGCCATTTTTGAGTCAGATTGTCCAATTCTGTGTTGAGATCCCCAAATTTGGAAAAAGCCCCAAATTTCTGGGCCAATTTTGCACAGATCTGAGATTTTTAGCTTGCACACGCGAAATCCCGTGAGCAAGTAAAAGAATTTTTGGGGGGGGAGGCTTGGCTGGAGTGGAGTTTTTTGAGGGGGGGATCGTGCCATGTCGTGGGGGGGCGGGGGGTTGGGTGGAGCGGGTTTTTCATGGGGGGGTGCGCCATGTCGTGGGGGGGTTGAGGTGGGGTGGGTTGAGCGGGGGTTTTCTGTCGGGAGGGGGGGCTTGGGTGGAGTGGGGTTTTTTTTTGGGGTGGGGGGGGGATTGTGCCATAAAAAAATATTGAATTTTTCAGAAAATTCTGACGAGCCCGTTGACCCGCCAAGCGTTGCGTGATTGATGGCCCGTTGGAGTCGCTGTTAGCAGAAGTCGTGTTATGCTTGCTGTCGCTGTGGTCCATGCTGGACCCCTGACCAGCTGTAGCCCCGCCGCGTTTAGGTCGCCTCTACACAGTGGTTGCCCTGTCCTGTCCTTGGCACGTCCAGCTGGTCCCGTTTGTCAAGCACCAATAGTCGTCGCCTATAGGAAGTTTATCCTGTCGCACGCCACTTGGTCCTACGTCTGACAGTCAACCCATCCGTCGACAGTCAGTTTGCTGCCCACTGAGAGCTCGCCTTTGAGTTGTCTCGTCACCACGCTGGTCGTGACGAGCGATCGTTTGCAGCACCTTACGCTCTGACACCAATTTGTAGAGACGGATTAGGCACGGAGATCGAGGCAGACAGTCGTTACGTGTAGTGAGAGACAGAGAGAGTGTGAGAGAGCAGAGTAGAGAGTGAGCACGTTTTCAGGTACAATAACAAGTCAGTACCTTTAGGTTTTTAGATAGATATATATGCGTAAGTACAAGTGCTAAGGGGGCATTCACACCTGAGCACATTTAAAAGGCACGAGGCCTTTATTCCCAACAAGAGATTTTTGCTGGTCTGCAGGGATTTTATAAGGTTGTGCTTGTTGTCTCCAGTTCAGTTCGGGATTTCCTTCTCCATAAGCAACCCCTTTTCTTTGACAAATAGTTGGTGCACATTGTCTCATGGTGTCCACTGCTAGAATTTAACAATGTCCAATTTGGGTGGAAGTGGAGAATTGCACGGCTATCTACTAGGTCCTCTTAAGGATGCAATGGCTGCCAAAGGCCATGTGTTGGTACCCCCTAGTTTGGAGGAAGTCAACAGAAATAGATTATGTATGCTGTGGGATACCATTAGGGAGAACCCAGCTGGTTGCACCTCAATTGTACAAGCATGCGGCCTCTTTAGTTCTGGCTCAAGTGAGGTACTTTTTCTGGTCACTATTTTTTGTGTGGTCAAGTGGGTCATTTCATGGCCCAAAAGAATATGCTTGTGGATCAGCCCCTAGATAAAAAACAAGACCAAAGCATGACTCCTATTCCTATTCCGGCCAGCCTCCACAGTCTAAATGCAAGCAGCCTACCCTCTCTTCCCCCCCCCCCCCCCCCCCCAAACGCTACTCCCCCCCTCTCCTTTTATTCTCGGCCTCGTGTTTTACTGTGTCCCCCCATCGCTACCTCCGCCTGTTTTTCCATTGCCTGGCCTAGCCGCGCCCCCCCTCCCCCGGGCCTCCTTTGCCCCCCTCGCCTCCTCCACCCCGATTCCCCGCCTCTCCCACCTTGCGGTTGTAGCCCCGTCCCTGAGGCCCAACACCCGCGTTGTGCCCGTTGAAAGCCGGTCTTCAGTGGTATCCAGCACCCCCCAACCGGCAGCAAAGAGAATCCCTCTTATTCCCCCGCCCCTCCCCTCTAATTGCTCCCTTCCTCTGTAGCAACTCTCCCCCCCCCGGTAGCACAACAGCGAGATTGGTAGGTCCTCAGCATGAACGTGCAATGGAAACCTTTGGTCAGACGTAGGTGCATTTTGCAAGTGCCCCCCAGTCAAACACCTTGCACATCGTCCTCTTTGAGGAGGAACAACTCTTAGCCGTCCGTGCCATAGAGCTAGAGCTAAAAGTAACGAGCCTTTGCCGTGAACAGAATTTCTGTTTGAGCAACTTTCAAAGATAGTAACCTCCTAAATTTTAGGAGTTGCCAAATTTAGCTTTTGGAGACTTTCATTGTATAGGTTCACCAGCTCATGGTTTGTTTCTTTGATTATAAGCACTTGGTTTCACTTTTTGAAACCACTCATTCCATAGGCTTCTTGTCAATCTGATTATGTGAGTGTAAAAGTCTTAGTCATTTGAGCTTTTTGGTCAATCTGACTGCCCAACTAAAACTTTTAATTTTTCTTGGGCATCTCGTCAATGACCTATGTATAATTATAGGGCGTTTTGGTCATTGGCAACTCTTAAATAGAAGGATGAATATTTTGTCATATCTTCAAATACTTAATAATACAAATCGCCTTTCAAAGTACATGAGCTTCAAATTGACTTGGAATCATTGAGCCAATATGTCTTGGTAATAATCAATATACAAAAGGTTTGTTACAGATCAAACAAATAAACAAGAAGTTTGACCATATATATGTACAAGAGCTCCTGGCTGTCCTATTATTTGAAATATCTGGCATAGGGTCACTGTAGAGGGATCTTAATACATCTATGATGATATCTCTAGAGGTGAGGTTTCTCTGAGAATGTTTGATGGTAATGGGACATGATGACCTAGATCCTCACATAATCTAGCATGAGGGGGCAGGGCCTCCCAGCTCTACACAGATCCATGGCTCTGTCAGTGGTCACCCCAAGTGAGCTCTACACAGCACCATGGCTCTGTCAGTGGTAACCCAAAGTTATCCTCTAGTAGACAGGGCAAGTGGTGGTGGTGGGGTCCCGAGAAGAAGTCCATGTGGTCGCTTTCTATAGACCTGTGTATTCACTGCTGTCACATGAGATTGGGTCACTGAACCTTGGTGTCTGCAAAGCTCCTGATGATAGAGTCTCCGGCATCCTTGATCAGTGAAGGCTACGATCCAGTGGAGGAGACCAAAACCCCCCCATGGAAAGGCAATGCTTGTACAAAACTAAAATGGACAAAGGTTTTGCCATCAATCAGTATGAGCTGGCAGTTGAGTCTATACTGGCTTGTAGTGCCCTTCTAGAAAGAAAGATGCCATAGCTGCCAAATAAAAAAGCAAGAAGGGCTATTGGCATTCCCTCAATCTCTAGATCTCCTTGTAGCTTGCACTCAAGAATGGATAATATTTGGCCATATTTGTTTAGTTTGCGGTCTCTGCAGCCAGACTGAATGTAGTGGACGATGCAACTCCTGTTTTCCTGCCAAGACTGCCTTAAGACTCCAATGCTAGACGTTCTGTGTTATTTTGCAGTCAACCTTGTCAATTTATGATGATTTTGGTCTTTCCAACAGTATAATAGTGCTTGTAGTATTAGCCACACTTTGTTTCACAAAAAGAAAAGGTCCTCATAGTCTCATGTTAGAATTAATTATTAAATAAAATTGTGGCCGTGAATCTGTTGGTAAACAAGCAATCAAGTTGTTAGATGCATATCTAGTGCAAAGTGATGAACAGTTAGGGATCACAGACTGTAGTTGTGGTTTGTTTTGCGCAGTAAAATATTGGGCTGGCCACTTTTTTCATTAATGCTTATTTAACCTAATGGGTTGCTCTACAGACAACATGGCTTGATCTAATGTCTGATATTTACTATTTGGCTACAGCTGCAGGTACGAAAAGAATTTAGGAACCTCCCTGCAAATTCAGAATCTTGTTGGTGTAGACTTTATCTGGGTATTGCGTGGAGAAAGAATAGCGTCCTTCAAGGAAAAATTACACAAAGGATGATTGAAGAGTTTACTAAGCTCAATAAGGATTTATTAACCTTTGCAAAAAGAGAAATCATGAAAACAAATGGAAGGACACATGATGTGACTGTATAGGTATTGTCGCTGCAGAAATCAGATGCTACTGAACAAGAACAATTCATTCCTTCAGCTTTGCAAGACACGACACCAAATTATCTTCATTCTTCAGCAGATTACTCAATAGGCTGTAAATCTTCAGTGTGGGTATCCCACCTTGTTATGATACATAATAATGCATGCTGCTAGAAGGTGAATTCAGAAAAGGTCTGGCTTGCGTGATAATAGAAACATTAGGGATGAAACCCTTACTGGCAAAACAGAGCACTTTGGGAAAGCCATCTTTCTATGGTCGCCCTTGCATTGTTCTAGAGGCTACCATGCATGACTGACATGAGATTAGGTTTGGGTGTTGCCATAATCTTTTCGCCCAACTGACGGATATGGAGCTGTGTCATGGCCAAAGCCAATAGTTGCACTATTGTCATCATCCTAGCCCCAAAACTGCTTGTACTCATCTACCATTCTTTGCTACAATTTCAAGCCATTAGTAATACTTCATCACCAAAGCTACTTACAAGTGCGTAAGTATGTGCGATCTATCAGTAACTCTTATGTAAATCATCCTATCAAGTGAATTTAGTTTACTCTTCTTTTCCTTGCACTTAAAGTGTGGACTCCTTTGCACAATTGTATAGCTTCTCAAGGTTTAACTGTTTGTGTAAAGTTGTATTTTGGGAAAAGCCAAACGAGCAAGTAAAAAATGTTAATAACCAAAACTGAGACCAAACTACAATTTTAAATGGTGGCTTAAGTCCATAATAGAAGTTACCCACCAAGAAGACAGAGAGATTCAAAAGCAAAGAGAGCAGCATCCACAAGGTCCATGTATCTAATCCTAGATTATAGTAAAGTAATGATGATTAACCAAAGCTCAGCAATGTATGATGAAGCATTGAACCCTTCTAAGTGAACTCTGTCACTGTCTCTCCTCAAGCAATATCAACCTTTTCTCATTACTCTTGCTTGTACTCAATGCAAGATTCTTGTTTACAATTAACCATAAGAATACTTGCATTTTGATTCCTTTGACTTGGTATCAGGAGTCGGGACATATTCTTAGACCACAACGATCAATCATCTCTTCTTCCAGTTGTAAAAAAACACTCATATATCAAGTGTTGGAAGCTGTCCTGAGACGCTTTCCTTTTTCTGGAAAGGAAATGAACAATCAGGAGCCTCAATTAGGCTGTTTTCAGCCACTAAGATAGTGGGACCTCGGTTCTAGCTGTCTGGTGCACTCCCTCTGGCAGTGTCGAAAACACCGAACTGGCGTACTGCTTAACTTGCTCAAGTGATACATCAGGTCTACAGTCACCAATCGCACAGCAGACTCTCATCAGGAACTTCCTCTCACTGAGCTCACTTTTGAAGTACACACTCACCAGCTGCCCAAGTTTATAATATGTAGATCTGCTGGCTGGAAGAGCTAGTAATTGTTAGCTATTTTGTTGATTTTTTAAATCTCCAACTGCAAAGGTTGAACTCAAGCTTACTGAACTAAGCTGCATTATACCTTCTGCACTATTAGTTATCCCACTTGTAAGCATCATTGGGTGATGTTTATAACAAGTATAATAGGCAAGGCTGGCCATCATGATAATTGAATATTAAGCACATTTAACAGGTCTGGGAACCATGGTAGTAGATTTATATAGCCTGACAGTCTCAGTATAGTCACCTTCATCCACTCACGTAGGTGACAAGTTATGAATGCTTAGTCCATATTGTAGCAACTTATTTTGTTCCAACTTCTTAAAATCGTTGTTGATTTCTATGCTTTGCAATCTGGAACTGTAGTGAAGCTTCACTTTTATTAACTAGATGCAATGCAATTGTTATATGCCCTGGGATGAAAATTCTCTATGATATATGTGTGTGTGTGCACAAATGGCAAATGTGGCCTATGAGACAAAACCAAAATACATCCGTATTCGTCGTCATCTCATCATGAAAAGAAAAAAATGCATCCTACTATAAGGCTAATATATAAAGATCTGAGTCATAAAATTATATGTATAAGAAATCTACCTACAATAGCTTCTCTCTAAATCTCAAGTCAACACATGATCTCAACTATGATGTGGCGCAAGTCCACTCTATAGATGTGTTGAGGGGTTGAGTCTCCTGTGCATCACAATGATGGCTCTGATCTTGCTATAGTCTAGGCCCCTTAGTCATCAACCATCAAGGTCTCCATGCTTGACAAAGTGCGATGGCCTTGTCTAGTGTGACTCTGCAACCTGGGGTAAGTGTAGTCTAGCAGGATGACTCTATGCTTGTTGAAAAAGTAGTTCATGTGGAACTTGATTTGTGGAAGAAATTAGTTACCACACTCTGCTTGGGTCACTTTGGGTAAGTTAGCCTCCTATCTTGTAGTAGTGTTGTGCTATGCCTTTGGAGCTCTAGGAGGAAAATCCCTAGACATCTTAGGTCCTTGTACTCCATGACCTTGGGGAGAGGTTAGAAGCCCTCTCAAAAGAGGCAGTGATACATCCCTTATATGTCATAGTGCATTGTACATTCTAGATGTACTACTCCACCATCTTGAGCTCTCTCTCACATAGTTGGCATACCCTGTCCTTTGCTGGGATATTTGCCCATCTATTTGTCTCTATCCTCAATTGATGTGAGGAGGTACCACATCTATCCAATAGCAGTCCGCATATTCCAGGAGAGCTATGTGTCCATATAATATGGTCGGACAATAAATCCATCCTTAGAGATGTAAGAAGTGGCTCCGATAAAACTCCATCTTTGGTCCTAGAGCAAGAGGTGGTTGGATCTAAGTTTGCATCCCATCTCAACTCTCAAGACGCTGACTCTAATGATTGAACTCGGGTCAAATTGGTTGAGGGGGAGTCTAGAATAGTCCAAGCTATAGTAAAATGGCGGGAGCTTGTTGATGTCCATCTCATGTAAGCTCATTCGAGTTGCCATCTATGAGTACCAACATTCCCTCTCACTAGTCTTTGCTAGGTGCTTGGAAGAGGTCCATGCCATTTTGGGATATTTGTGGCAGAGAAGCTACCATATCCATTGTAAGACTAAAGAGTGCCTCCACAACCATAGGTGTTATGCCTAACTCTGCTTTGATGATAGGGTGTGGCGTGGAGGGCTTACTCTTGATCATGCATGGTATCATCATTGTCAATGGGCTCTCTATGCAATCCTAGCCATCATAACAGTCTCTCTCTAAGCCAATTTGGTTAGCAAGTGAACTCAATGGTTTGCGGTATAGGCTACATCCCAAACCTTAGCTCCATATAGAAGAGTAGGTGTGACCAGAGTGTCAAACATCCATAGTTTGGTGCGAGGTTCTTGAAACTGTATGTGAGTACACTAGCTCTCGAGGCCCCTAGTGTTGCATGGGCTCGTGCAGCTAGGCCTCAGTTGCCCCCCTCAGTGAGAAACTTGAGCCAAAGAAAGTGATTCCTAAGTATACATATTCTCTCACATGCTCCATTGCATCTCCCCCAAAGTAAATTGATACATAATTACATATAATTTGACTCAAAAATCCCTCCAATTTTGGAGAAGGGTTTTTGTATATATTGCCAAAAATGGTTTTCATTAACCAATATAGTCCAAGAGACCCTCAAGTCTACTGCTGCTTTGAAGGGATTTTAGTAATTTGCAATAAAGCTAGAAAACACCCATAACTTGTTTGAGGCAAGGCTATAGGGAATAAGCACAATTGCGAGGAAATGTGATGCATGGGTTAAGGAATTTAAATCCTTGAGAATGGACACAAACAAGGAAGAGTATTCACTTGCTCCAATTAAGGGTGGGCTCACAATAGGATGGATAGATGGATTGCAAAATATTTATGTCTATCCATCTCATATTCATAAACAATCAGATAGCGAATTCTAAGACAAGTGGAAAAGTAAAGTCTCCTTATACGTGGCACAAGATCAAGACCTAGTTTTGCATTTTCAAAGTTGTCTACCAATTGGTTGACAAAATATCTATGTCTATCCATCTCATATTCATAAACAATTAGATAACGAATACTAGGACAAGTGGAAAAGTAAAGTCTCCTCCTTATACATGGCACAAGATCAGCACCTGGTTTTACATTTTCAAAGTTGTCTACCAATTGGTTGACAAAGTGGAAATTACAATAGAATTTTAGCCCAATGGCTACTTTTTAAGGGGTTTTGGGAGTTATGGCTAATATTTTAAGCTCAAAAAGGAAAAAGAAAACCTTTATTTAAAAAAGTACATATTTTGATAAGAAATTTACCCCAAACACTCAAAAATAAGGCATTTTAGCAACATTACTCTATTTTTCAGACTTGACCTCTCATCAACATATGATTTGCTCACCTATTGGCACTCAAGAAATCATGGGGATCTCTTAACTTTTACCTTGTTGATCAACTTGTCCAAAGCCAATGATATTTTGCCATGTGTGCTAGACATGCTTGCCTAAACAAGTGTTTGAATATGTCTAAACCTACCCTAAGAAAGGATATTGAAGAATTAAAGAAAATGAAGGAGATTGTTGTTGGGGGTAAAGGTGCTTGTGCCTAGCCACTTGTGTATTACTACACTGATAGTACCTGCATACTAGTACACTGTAAGTGACGAGCGCCAATCACTGTCACTTCATTCTTTATTCTTTAAGTGACATCTGAATAAAGTTAAGGCTGGTCACACATTGTGACCGTTGGAGTTTCCACATCTCTCTCTCTTTTTTTTCGTAAAAGGTAATTGTATTAATTACGAAAAAAAAGTACAAGTTTTCATGATTACAAGAGACACGAGGGCTCTAAGCCAACGTGTAAGATCCCAGTACTAAGCTACACAAAAGTTATACAAGTGATGGCAAAGACCCAGCGGAAATTTCCATATGCCAGGTAAGCAAGTCCTCCCGAGGGAGCAAGTCCGAGTGCCGAATGAGATCTAACTGCCAATGCAAGAGACCTTTAAGCCAGGCAATGTGTTTCAGTACATTAGAGGTGGAATCAAAAAGAAAGGCATTCCGAGTGGTCCAATTATGCTAGCATCCCCAGAATCTGAAGAAGTGAAACAAGATCTTCATATGCAACTATGGCGGCGTGGGGTATTTTGGTCGCACAAAAACCCAATCGAAAGGGGTGAGCGAGGACCCCACCACTGTACGCCAAACCTGCGACAAGAGCAACTAGATCCTCTTGGCCAGCGGGCAAGAAATAAATCGATGCCAGGCCGATTCCACAGTAGTGGTACAGAAGAAACAATTGCCATTCGAGATTCTACGCTTGGAAAGGGCCGAGGCAAGAGGAAGACCACCAATCATCACCCGCCAAAGAAAGACCTTGGATTTGAACGGTGTCTTATTCAACCAGCCCTCCATCGCCGTTGCCTTCCACCATGACTGAGATTTCCGCAAACCCCATACAAAATTAGCTTTAACAGCCAGCCATTGATGATCTTTCATTAGAAGATGATACACCTGATTAGCAGAGGCCTTTTCCAGACTCAACCGGCCTGCAAGGTCCCAGTCCTGCCAAGGGCGATCCACCGCAAGGGCAGGAAAAGGTTGCCTGGCTTGAAGTACCAACAGAAGCTGCTCCCATAAGTCATGGTAGCCCCGTGGGATCCTGAAAAGTCTCCTGGCCGTACGAAACGATGCGAAGACATTACGACTGGCAAGGGTGGCGTCCGCAACTGAAGACACCCCCAGACGGGCCATGCGGTTAAATTTTGATCGAAGCTCATGTTTGTCTTCCCACGAAAGTAATCTTGAGACTGCCAACAATTCCAGTTGAAAGGAGTTAGTATACAAGCAGTCCTCCGCTGGATGCCAACTCGCCTTTTGGAGCACTGCTTTCCAGGAGCCGACCAAATGCAATAATAGAGAGGAGGCGGGGCTGGAAAACCCAGAGTCTACATTAAGGACATGCCACCAGGAGCCCCAAATTTGTGTATTGCCATGTCGAAGCCCGTTGTCCTTCAGAAAATAACGGGCTATAATGGTCCACGGGTGATGATCCACGCACAACGCGTGAAAAAGTGACCAACGAAGGGCCAGCATATGAGTTTCAGCATCCAAAATAGCCCCACCACCCAAGCGTTTGGGGTAACATGTATGTGACCACGAAATCCACGAAATACCTGCGTGCAATGAATCCTTTTTCCATAACATGAAACGAATAGGGCGAGTGAGAGCCTTCAAAGTAGTAGGAGTCCAGGGCAACAATGGCAAGAAATATGTGAGCATTGGCAGCATAATTATTTGCGCCACTTTGAGGCGGACATGAAAGGGCCACGCTTGCAACTTCCAATACATAAACTTAGCTGCCAGTTTCTGTGAAATCCACTCCAGTAGCTTCTTTGGCCCAACATCAATACCCAACGGGTACCCAAGATGCTTGACAATGGAGCCACGGAGAACAACCTGACCCTGCCAACCCAATGACTGTAAATCTGACTCCGTGCAACTGAGAATGGTTGATTTGAAGGCATTGATGCGAAGACCCGAAGCATGACCAAAGAGTGTCCAAACATCCAATGCCTTGCGAATGTTGTCCTTGTGTACACGCAAAATCATAAAGCTATCATCAGCCAAAGATTGGCTAATGAAGTGCTGCCCCAAAGGAAGAGACAATCTGGCCAGTTGATCAGAAGCTGCCATTGAAGATAACATTGAAAGAACCAGGTGAGTCGCTAGGGCAAAGAAGAGAGGACTCAAAGGGCAACCCTGTCTCACCGAGCGTGCAAGGACAAATGGCTCTGTAACCCCACCATTGAGCATAACACGCGAAGAAGCCTCAGCACTGATGGTGTAGATCAACCGGGACATCCGCGCACCAAAACCCATAGCGGACATAAGTTCAGCAATGAAAGACCAATCTAAATAGTCAAAGGCCTTTTCCAGATCCAACTGAATCAATACCACTTCCTGGCTAGAGTGCCTTGCATAGTCAATGGCCATTTGCACATTTAAGATATTATCCAGAATGTTGCGTCCCTTAATGAAACCATATTGAAGAGGATGCACAATAGCTGGAAGGTGCTTGTGGAGCCTATTCGCCAGGACTTTGGAAAAGATTTTATACATCGAGCCCATCAATGAAATTGTTCTCCACTGTTGCAACATTGACGGCGAAGGAACCTTTGGAAGCAATTTGATAAGGCCTTCTTTCCATGAGGAAGGCATGACCCCTGTTTCCCAAACCTGCTGAAACATGTCCACCAATGGCTTCACCAGTTGGGTAGCCGAGCACTCAAAGAATTCATTGGTGAGGCCATCCTAGCTAGGGCTTTTATCCTTGGGCAGATGTAACAAAACATCCATAACCTCCTCCTCACAAATATCTGTCTCCAAGGTAGCTCGCATATCAAGTGGAACCTGATGGTGGACTAGATCATAGAAAACTAAACGTGCATACGTAACCTGGTCAGAAGGTGACGAAGAAGAACCAAGAAGATCTCGAAAATAATTCCTGCAAATATCGACAATGGTGTGTGGATCAGTAACCATGCGACCTTCTGAATCCTAAAGTCTGGTCATATTTTCTCGAGCAGGAGAAGCATGCAAGGCGCGAAAGAACTTATGAGTCTGGCAAGCATTATCTTGCAAATTGTTAGTCAAATTGTGTAATTTGGCCTGTTGATAGGATTTCAACTAAAATTCTTTGATAAGATCGGCCAAATGCTGCGCCAGTGATAATAGAAAATCATCATCTGGGGTATCCACCAGAAGCGAACGAACCAAAGCCAGTAAGCCTTCCGCTGCATGGCGACGCCGCCGATAAAGAGAGGCATGATGTATCCCATACTGGTGAGCGACCCGTTGCACATTAGAGACCAGTCGTTCAAAAGAAACTGTGCCCTCAGAGGCAAAGTCCAATAAAAATCTCTCAATCAATTGCTGCATATAGCCTTGAAAGATTGAATGCTTCAAATAAAAAGAGTTGAAACGTAAAGGGAGTCTATCCAACAACTGCATAAAGGGTGCAATAGGTTGTGCCAGTATCTCAAGTTGGAGAGGGAAATGGTCGGACAATGCATATTGCTGCAATACTTTCATTTCCAGCATCTCAGGAAGAAAGTCATCATCCTGCATGATGTACATTCGGTCCAACCGCGACCATGTAGATGCATACTGCGCTGAATGAAAAGTAAACCCTGGAGAGGACGGATGTAACCAAGACCATAGATCTCTCTCTCTCTCTCTCTCTCTCTCTCTCTCTCTCTCTCTCTCTCTCCCTCCCTCCCTCCTACCATAGCTCTTACTTCTACTCATGTGCTTCCACTTCAAGCTCACTCCCTTCAATTGGTATTAGAGCCAACCATTCGAGGAGCTTCTTCATCCTTTGCTTCAGCCCCAATTCAAAGCTTCAATTGAAGGCTTCATGGCAGCCATTGTTTCTTTCTCTTGAGGTATGTATTGAGTCTTTTCTTCTTCCAGCTTGTTCTAGCTTTCTTTGTGCTTATTGAATAGCTTCCCAAGGCTTAGCTAAGCCTTGTTAAGTGCTTATTGAGCTGAGGACCAACCATTTTGTCCATTTTGAGTGGATATAGAGCATCCTGTAGAAGTCATGGACAACTATGTTGGCAGCTTGACAAAACTATCATATTTTGGCCATAACTTTTGCATACAATATTGGATTTAGGCGTTCTATAGCTAGAAACGAAGAGCATGACGAGCTCTACAAATTTGGGCACTCATAAAGTTGATTTTTTTTGTAGTTTTTTGCTCTTTGTTTCACATAGAGTTGAACTATTTTGGTTTGGATAACAAAAAATAAATTTCATAATGCATATTTGATGCTTCAGGGATGCTATTTTGGTGCATGGATGGTATAGTTATGCTTTTGGGACTGTTTTGAGCTTGAAATAGCTTAGATTTCATTGTCATTTTAGTGTTATAATAACAAGGCAACAAGCATTTATCTTTCAAAATCTTATGCCTAATGCTCATTGATGCTTTATGGGATACTTAGTGGATGTACTACTACTTTGATTTTCTTAATATGCTACGACATGCTTTTGAGCTAAGATTTGAGATTTGTTACATTGATATTGGCTATGGCAGTTACGAGCTTGAAGAATCTATTGGGTTTTATGCTCTCGACTTATGCTTCATGTATCTTGGATAGTCGGATGTCATTCACATGATGTTTTGAGCTTTGCTTGCTCATTTGGTATTGGAGTTTTGCTTCAATGGGACCTATTCGACTTTATGTACTGAGACACATTGACACTTGGATGTAGTATAGAGATTTTGGTTTATGCAATTGAGCTTGAGCTTATCACAGTGAGATAGTGGGACTCATTGTGACATGTACACACTCTCTTAATATTTATTGGATACAATTACCCTATTGTGGGCTGATTTGATCTCTTGGCTCGGACTTGGTACTTATGTCTATCAGGGTGTTGTTGATGGTATTTATATGCTTCTAGGTTATGTATTGAGCTTTTGCTAAGTGAGTTATGCATTTGAAAATTCTCTTTATTTACCATTGAGACCTATCATGTGCATGCCATCTATGTCTATTGCATGTATGATGTCTTACACATTGTAGTTGTGATAGTCTTTTGTGCCAATTGTTCTTGGTTTCTTCCTTCTTGGTTGCTCACAGTTGCTTGTTGGCATATTATTGTAGTTTATTATAGCAGCTCGCCATTTCAGTTTTATGCATTCTATTTGAGGGCATTCACCTGGCCTTGATAGTCTTTTGCTTACAAGTTGTGGATGGCTCATTACTTTGGCAGCATCTCGAGTCTCCTACTTAATGTAGTAGTGGTTTTGGGGCTGATTTATAGGGCATTACAACAGCCCTATCCTAACCTTTTTTGTACTTTGTTAGTCTCATTATGGCTAGTGGTTCTTGCAATAGTACTATCTTCAATATTAAGAAATTGGATGGGATCAATTATAGCAGTTGGAAGACCTAGATATGGCAAGTTTTGGTGCAAAAATTGAAAGTTTGACCACTCAAAAATGAGGTTGCCAAACTCAAAGACATTGTAGATGAGGATTGGGATGAATTGGATGAGCTATGCAAGTCCACAATCATTTAATCACTCTCTAAGCACGTTCACTACAATGTTGTAATTAGAAATCAAACTGCATATGAGCTTTGGACATAGATTTAGAATCTTTATGATAAGCAGAGTCCTGCATCTCAAATGTATTGGTTGAAACAATTGATAGACCTTTGCATGAAGGAAGGGCCTCCATATCTACACACTTGAATGAGTTTCACTCCATCATCAGTCATTTAGCTTCACAAGAGATTGAGTTCAAGGATACTTCACATCCTTTATTTTTGCTTGGTACTCTACCTAAGTTGTGGGACACTTCTTGTATAGCTCTATATGCTAAGGATAGACTAAAATTTCAAGATGTTGAAAATGCCCTCTCGACATAAGATAAAAATGGAAAAAATGTGGATGCTTCTCGTACGTTCCATGCATTGACTGTGAGAGGTTGACAAGATGGAAATGACCATGGTAGAGACTCTAATAGGTCTCAGTTTTTTGGACATGTAGACAATCTTGTAGCAACTCTCATGGCCGCAAGTTCGGTTTTACTTATTATTGTAGGAAAGTAGGTATATTATGCCATTGTGCCATAAAGTACGCGAAGACAAGCACAAGGAAAAGTGCAAGGGTAAAGTGCAGGAAAAGAATGATGATTGTGGCATTATGCATGGCAAGTCTAGCATCAAGATTGAGGAGATTAATGTAGTGTAGCCTGATGTATATAATAATCTTATTTTACCAGCTTCTTTTTTCAATGCTTCACAACTAACTAATACTTTGTTAGGATATGCTCAATGTTGGTTGATTGATTCAGGGGCTTCCTTTCTTGTGACCCCTCGTAGAGAGTGGTTTCACTTCTATCATAGTATGACTCGATCTGTTCGTTTGGGTAAGACTTGGCATTGGAGATCATTGGTATTGGTGATGTCCACCTGTATTTTTGTTCAACTAATATATTCACTTTTCATGATGTACGTCATGTACCAGCTCTCACAAAGAGCCTTATCTCTATTGGCACCTTGGATGTTGCAGGTTATATTGTCTCTTTTGGTGATTTCTCATATGGAAAATTCCCCATGAGAATCTTGTTATTGCATGTGGTGCTAAGTCTAGTACCCTCTATCCTTTTCTTGTATCTGGGTTTGTTCCTAAGGACAAGTGCAATAAGCTAGATCTTAAGTTCGTGAAATGCATCTTTCTTTGTTATGAGAATGCATGTGAGATGTGCTCTCACCTATGGGATCCACAGGCTCACAAGGTTATCTACAGCCATGATGTCATTTTCCATTATGAAAATGTGTATAAGCAACTTGAGCAAGTGGTTGAGGTATGTAAGGTGATATTTCAAGAGCAGCCTCTTGCTTTTGTACAGCCAACTAGACAGTCTACAGCATAGCTAATGCTTCAATGGGCTAGGCCCCACATGTTGTGCATGATCAATGTGCTTTGAGATGCTCTTACTAGAGTTAGACATCAACCTGTTTGAGTGCTTTATGCTCTCCATGGATTATGTTATGGTGGCAGAAGCAGATGAGCCTCTCTTATGATGAGGTCATGCATAGAGCTAATAGTCACTCATGGGATAGGGCTATGTAGCCAGAGTTAGACTTTTTATAGACTAACTGTATGTGGGATTTGGTTCCTTTACCTAGTGGCAAGAAGGCACTGCCATGTAAGTGGGTATATAAGTTGAAAAGTATCTATGGATGCCCTAAGCCCACTTATAAGGCTAGAATGGTAGATAAGGATTTCAAGTAGGAATATTGTGTTGACTTCAATGAAGTCTTTTCTCCTATGGTCAAAATGATGACCCTATGCTTAGTAGTACTATTGGTTGCTCATCTAGGACCTTTATTTGATGGATATAAAGATGGATTTTTTTCATGGGGGCTTGTATGATAAGATGTATATGTAGTAGCCTAAAGATTTTTAATAAAAAGGCAAGGAACACCTAGTGTGCAAGTCGAGAAAGAGCCTTTATGGCCTTAAGCAGGCACTAGGGAATGATATTACAAGTTTTATACTTTTACGCATTCACAAGGATATAGTCGTAGTGCTATGGATTCGTGTTTATACACAAAGAAAGCTCGTGATGGTAGCCTTATGATTTTGGTACTCTATGTGGATGATATACTTATTGCTAAGGAGAGCTCATGATGAGTTGGATGCCTTGAAAACTCTGCTCAAGAAAATCTTTCAAATGTAGTGTCAAAATGTCAGATCTAGAGCATGGCAGGAGCTATGGTGGATGGAAGATGAAGGCTAGATTCATATTGACATAGACAATGAGTGGACAACTATTACACAAGTGAATTAGGTTCCAAGATGGAAGCTTGGGCTCATAAACACAATCTTGTGTAATGGACTGACAATGACACTAACTAAAAGAGGAAAGCATCATGATATTTCATTAAAAAAGAGAGCAAGTACAATGCTTTATATGGATAGACTAGGTTGCACTTTCCACCACTATGCATATGGGATTCTACATCCTGAGTCCACACTGTTCCATACAAAGAGGCTAAGTTGGGTGTGATTGCCAATATCTCAACACCCCTCCTCAATCACAACTAGAAAAGTACAAAGTGTGTAGAGGCTTTAGTGAGCAACCACCTGCAAAGTGCGGGCAACCACCACAAACATGGCTAAGTGTGGGTACCAAAGACATGGTGGACATCTAGAGGCTGTAACAGGGGTCTCACAAAGTTTACAGAGGCTGTAGTACAAGGTTACATTAGGATTTACAAGCTTATGTGAGAAGCATTAGGTTTAGGTAATACAAGGCTAAAAAAGTCTATCAGAATAGAAGTAGAAGGATTGATGAGGCTTGTCCTTCTCCTCATGGTCTTCTTATTCTTTAACAGTAGCTAGATAGGCCATGCAAGCTTTAGTGAGGCTTGTCCTTCTCCTCGTGGTCTTCTTCTTCTTTAACAGTAGCTTGATGAGGCTTTAGTGAGCAACCACCTGCAAAGTGTGAGAAACCACCACAAACATGGCTAAGTGTGGGTAGCAAAGACATGGTGGACATCTAGAGGCTGTAACAGGGGTCTCACAAAGTGTACAGAGGCTGTAGTACAAGGTTACATTAGGATTTACAAGCTTATGTGAGAAGCATTAGGGTTAGGTAATACAAGGCTAAAAAAGTCTATCAGAATAGAAGTAGAAGGATTGATGAGGCTTGTCCTTCTCCTCGTGGTCTTCTTCTTCTTTAACAATAGCTAGATAGGCCTTTTGAGAGCTCTTCCTGGCATGACATAATTTCTTCGTATGCCCGATCCTTTTGCAGAAGTCACATACCAGCTGATCTTTCTTGCCCTTGAACCTATTATCAACATAAGATATTTTTTCATCTTTAGAGATGCTTGGTTCTTCTTTGGATTTTATCTTCTTTTCTTCTTCTAGCATGGAGGCCTTAATGTCAACCAGTTTAGGACTAGGCATGTTGATAAATGTAGTTGACACATTATTATAGTCAGGAGGTAGGCTTTTTAACAACACACCAATACAAATATCTTCATCCATCTTGAGATTTATCCATGCAAGCTGGGTTAGGAGGCTTTCCATGTAGTTCAAATGAGATTCCAGGGATGTATTAGGTTTTATATCAAGTCGAAAGAATTCAATTAGTAAACCATACTTTGAGGATTTGGACTGTGTACCGAACAAGGTATCTAATCTATCCCAAGTGTCATGGGACGTGTCATAGGCATCCACATGATGAATGTAGCTGTTATCCAACTCCAATTTGATGATGGCCTGTGCTTTTTCATCATTCTTTTGCCAAGTAGCTGCAATAGTTGCATCTCAGGGCTTCTTTTCTTGTCCATTGGTAATGGCCCATAGGCCCTTCTTCATCAAGATGAGTTTGATACAGGTTTGCCAGGTGTGAAACTCGACTCTGTTGAATCGAACAATAGTTGGAGAGTCTTTGCCCATGCTAGAGTGGTAGAGATATCATCAAATCAACTCAAAAATTTGATTAGCAAAAGAGTTGATTGAGATGTGTCAAAAGACACAAGTGCTAAGAGCACTAGATGCGTGTCTATGGACACTATGTTTCTTCTTTGAGTCTTCCAAATTTGCAAAATCCTTCAAGTTCTTCCAAATCCAAGTCTTCCCCTCCTTGAGTTGATGCTAGGACCTTCAAAATTGAGTGACAAAGATTTGGGTTGAGTGTCAGGAGAGAGAAAATGAAGGAAAGATGAAGCTTCAAGTGAGTTGGCTATGGCTGCCCACTTTAGGGTTTCTGTACCCGACTAGTTTTTCTCAAATTTCAACTCATACAGGAGATCATTTAGGGAACCCTGTGGTGGAAGAAAGCTCAAAGATAGAGCTTCAATTTCCCTATGATGACGGTGAGTATCGTGTTGTGTGCAGGGAGAGCAGCAAATACCAACAGCAATAGGCATAGCTTTGAACAATGACCATGAATTTTGACAATCTTGAGCTCTAGAGTGGCCAACTTCAAGCTCTTATGTGATATAGAGTAGCGCCCTGAGTCAGGGAAAAAATCCCTAAAAGGAAGCAAGTTGAGATATGATCTGATTTGAGAGATCCAGAAGCTCAAAGTTAGGTAGGTGCTATTTTGGCTATGGCAGACATGAAGTTCTAGATGAAGGTGAAGTTGACAATGGATTCATCATATGGATTTGAGCTGACCTGAGGTTAAGAGGGACTGAGAGAGTAGAGAAGGGATTTATGCCATGCTCAACTGAGCTCTTATACCATGTTAAAATGTTGGATCTAGAGCATGGGATGAGCTATGGTGGATGGAAGATGAAGGCTAGATTCATGTTGACAGACAATGAATAGACAATTGTTACACAAGTGAATTAGGTTTCAAGATGGAAGCTTGGACTCATAAATGCAATCTTGTGTAATGGACTCACAATAACACTAGATCAAAGAGGAAAGTATCATGATATTGTATTAAAAAAAAGATAGCAAGTACAATGCTTTATAGGGATAGACTGGGCTGCACTTTCCACCAGTGTGCATATGGGATTTTGCATCCTGAGCCCACACTGCACCATACAAAGAGGCTAAGATGGGTGTCATTGCTAATATCTCAACATGAAGAACGTGGGACATGCCTCACATATTCTTGGGATGTCCATCATGCACAATCGCTCTCTAAGGGAAAAGTCTCTCAACATAGCATTTTGCCTTCCTTAGGAAGTTGATGGAATTGGATGAAATGATATCTTTCCTCATCCTATTTACTTATGTACATTTGTACTTTCTCACTTTTTTCTTGTTCTCTCCTCATCACTAGGGACACATTCGCCTTTAAGTGGGAGGTTGTTGAGGGTAAACGCACCTGTGCCTAGCCACTCGTGTATTACTATACTGACAATACGTGCACACCTGCACAAACACTGCAAGTGACATATGTCCATCATTGTCACTTCATTCTTTATTCTTTCAATGACATTTGAATAAAGGGAAGGCCAGTCACACATTGTGACTCTTGGAGTTTCCACAGCTTGTGTGTGTGTCTCTCTCTCTTGCTCTTGCTTCTTCCACCATAGCTCTTGCTTTCACTCACATGCTTCCACTCAAAGCTCACTCTCTTCAATTTCTAACTATAATAATCCTTGACATACCCACCTAGATTGTCTTTGCAAAAGTTTAATAGGTTGCACAAACCTAGGATGTTACTTCTTGAAAGGTTTTCACAATCCACAACAAGGAAACATTTTGAGTAATCTTATGTGGGATACCTTATATGTGGCTACTTCCAAAGAATGTCATGATGCTCAAGACCATTACACTAGAGATTTCCCCAAGAATAAGAAGGCTTCATCCAACCTCATTAGTGTGCGAAAATGAATACAATTAGAGACTCCATCTTTGGTAGTAGTATTGACTAGAGTTTAAGCCATAGTAATGCTAAATGTTGCCCCCTTGGCTACATGCTAAGAAACCATACCTAGATTCCAATAGAAGTGGTCAACCAAGCACACTAGAGATTTCTCTGAGAATAAGAAGGCTTCATCTAACCTCATCAGTGTGGGAAAAGGAATACAACTAGTTTAAGCCATAGTAATGCTAAATGTTGCCCCCTTGGCTATATGCTAAGAAACCATACCTAGATTCCAATAGAGGTGGTCAAGCAAGCATTTTCTCTAGCAATAGACTAGCTTTAGAACATAGGTCCCCCTTCAACACTACTATAGTTCACCTCTAGCCCTCCTAACAAATAACATCTTCCCTTGAGGAGACCAATGCTTAGAAGATTATAGAGCACTAGATACAACTCTTTGTGAGCAAACTCTTACATCTTAACCTTTTGACAATAGATTTGAAACTTGTATTCTAGAGTCAGGGATGATTTGACAAACCTCTAGGAAAGGGGTGCTCTCAACTCTTGTAGGGTTGTCCACAATCTCTCCCTCATAAACTCTATTAGAGATCATAAGAGTCCTTGCCTTGGAGTAAGTATCAACAATGGAACTATCTATAGAGCATGGTGAATCAAAGCTCACGTGTAAATATCATGCCAAAGAGCACTCTAAGGTACTTAGGTATATCTCTCTCACTTTTCAATCATTGATGCAAGGGCCATCTTAGTCTTTAGTTCTAAGGATTTGAACATAGGGAACATGCCAATCATGAGTCCCACTCAGCCACCTCACTAACCAACTAAAACATCCAAATTTGCTATCTTTAAGTACCTCATAATCATTGAGGGTTAGAGATAGCGGCCTATGAGCACATAGAGATTATTTCTTAGTTACAATGGAGGCCTAAGACCGAACCCTAATGGACTTGAAGTCTGCTTGAGCCACCAAACATGTTTTACAAAGAGTTCAAGGGCACATAAAAATCCAACAAAGCCCATGTGTGCGACATCTTGATGGGTACCCAAGAGCCTACTACACATGCAAAGATACTATCAAGGTTGTTGATATGTCTGGCTCCCTAAACAATGCAAGTCCATGCAATCATGCCGGTATGAGTCATTGCCCCATCCTATATAATTTAGCACCAGCAATAAAAGATGGGAACCACAATAGTAGCAACCTTGTGCCACTACTCCCTCTATGGAAAAATAGCAAGAAGAATGAGAAAAACAAACCATGGCCACAACAATTGCATCTAAAAACAACTCCAAGCCTATAATGGTTTATAGACCAAAGTATCCCACATCGAACTCTTCTATTCCTCATGAGGTACTATCCACCACAAAATCTGCAAGCCTAAGAAACCAAACAACATTTCCATGATGAAAGTTGGAGTGGAAGATGGAAGCACAAGCGGAAGCAAGAAGAGAGAAAGAGCTATGGAGGTTCAAGCAAGAAGAGAGACCGATGTGTGGGAACTCCAACAATTACTGTGTGTGATCTTCCTTCCCTTTTTTTATTGCTACTAAAAGAATAAAGAACAAAGTGATAGTGATGGACCCTCAGCACGTGCAGTATGCATGTGTGTGGGTATTGCATACAAATAAATGTAGCTAGCTAGGCATAAGAATCCTTTAACCACCAACAACCTCCACTTAAAGGTGAATGTGCCTTATTGAGAAAAGTAAAAAGAAAAAGAGAAAAGTACAAAGTACAACATGACGAGGAAAGATGTCATCTCATCCTACACCTATCAACTTCCTAAGGAAGGCATATCATTTCATTGTGAGACTTTTAGTGAGCAAACTTGTAGGATTCATATTCATATGAATCTTGATAAGCTCAATGGACTTCTTCTCTATCACCTTTCTGATGAAGTGATAGCACACCTTAATGCGATTTGCCTCTTTACATGAAATATCAAATTTACGGGCCAAATAAATAGCACTAATTGAATCTAAATGCAACGTAGGAGCTATAGTCATACTAAGATCTACAACCAAATGGCTAACCATAGGGCCCCATTAGTGGTTGCAATATACTTGGCCTTGGTAGTAGACAAGGCCGTACATTTTTGCATTGTGGATATCCAAGAGATAGTACCCCCAACAAAGGTAAAGACATACCTAGAGGTGGACTTCCTACTATATGCATGTCTTGATAATCTGAGTTAGTGTAACCCACGACTCTTGTATCCTTATTACCATAGAAAATGTACATATTTGTAGTGCCTTTAAGCTATCTCATGATACCCTTCACAGCATCCCAATGTCGCCTACAAGGTGCCTCAACTTGCAATACAAATGTTATGTGAGGGTGAGTGGCTATCATGGCATACATCAAATTTCTCGTGGTAGATGCATATATAATCTTCACTATCTTGGCTCTCTCATAATCTAACTAAGGACAATTGAAGTGAAGACTAACCTTCACATGAGAAGATAAAGGACACCTAATAGGCTTACTATCCTGCGTATGGAATTACTCAAGTACTCTATGTATGTACTTCTTTTGGGACAAGTAGAGAAGCCCCTTAGAGTGATTTTACGCACTACACATGCCAAGTATATGTGAGGCTTGTCCCATGTCCTTCATCTCAAATCTCTTCTTAAGTTGATTCTTCAAAGGATCCAACTCAACATAAGCATCCTTGATGTATAGACATAGATCCATATCACTGCAAGAATACCATTGTGAATGCATGAAAGCATTAAACTAATGGCATTACTCCCTAGGTGTCTACTTAAGCCCATACAGACTCTTCTTTAATTTGCACACTAGGTATTCAGTGCCTCTTTTCACAAAGCCCTAGGCTGTTGTATATAAATGTCCTCATGTAGAAAACCCTCTTAACATCTATCTAATAAATATCCAAATCCAATTGAGTAATCAAGGCCACAAGTCCAAGCAAGTCAAGAATCGCGTGGTGGGGGACTTGCTTGAGCTGCTGTGCCAAACACACACTGTATACACAAGAGGAAGCTCACTCAAGAACACAAGAAGAGAGATAGAGGCCAAAACTTTTTCTTGCTGATTTTTCTTCTTCTTCCACACACACACACTGTATACACAAGAGGAAGCTCACTCAAGAACACAAGAAGAGAGATAGAGGCCAAAACTTTTTCTTGCTGATTTTTCTTCTTCTTCCACACACTATACAATATATACAAAGTATAGGTAAGATACAACATAAAGGAAAGTGGCCTTCTAAGTCAAACAGTGCATAACCGACTACACTAATCGACTGACGTTATATCAAACTCCCTAGTATCAAACTCCCTACTATCCTCTTGAACATAGTAGGGTCTTCTATCTCATCCCCAACATCGGCACTCAACTTCACATTTTACTCCAATGGTACTGAAAGAGGCTCATATGCTGTCATACCATACTTGGATAACATATCCAAGACATACTGCCTTTGGGATAGCCATATACCATCATCACATTTGATCACCTCAATACCAAGAAAGTATCTCAGCTCACCCAAATCCTTCATCTCAAACTTCTTCTTCAAGAAGTCCTTAACTTCAGCAATCCCATTGTCATTGTCACCTGTAATAATAAAGTCATCCACATAGATGACTATGATGACCAAACCTGCATCTTCCTATCTCACATAAAGTGAGTGATGAGCATCAGAAATACAAAATTCAATATTGGCAAGATACTCTCCAATCTTGTCAGACCATGCTCTAGGTTCTTGCTTTAGCCCATAGAGCGCCTTCTTTAACGTGCACACATATGTGGGATGCTCTAAATCCTCATAACTTGCTGGCTGCTCCATATACACTTCTTCTTGCAATTCACCATGCAAAAAGGCATTCTTAATATCCATTTGCTGCAAACTCCAACCTTTGGTTGCTGCCAAGGCAATCACACATCTAACAGTTGCCATCCTAGCAACTGGAGTGAATGTCTCTTCATAATCTATGCCATATGTTTGAGCATAGCGTTTTGCAACCAACCTAGCCTTATACTTGTTAACTGAACCATCTGCATTATGCTTGACTTTGTAAACCCACTTACATCCAATAGCCTTCTTACCCTTAGGTAAGGGTACCAAATCCCAAGTCTTATTGGCTTCTAATGCAGCCATCTCCTCATCCATTGCTGCATCCCAATGAGCATGACCAACAGCATCCTCAAAACAAGTGGGCTCAACATCCTCAACTAGTTTCACCATATAAGCAGAACGGTGAAGCTGCATAACCTTCAAAGCCAAATCTTTTAATAGGGTATTTGACCCTGCTAGACTTGCATACCACTGGATCACTCAATGGAGCCTTTACATTACTATGAGCTCTCTATACACCTGGTGTCCTGACTGAAGGATACCAAGCTCATCATCCAAACTCTTTGAACCACTAGAATCTCCATCAAATCCCAAATGACTAGTAGATGCATCATTACCATCCAGCACATTCTTCTTTCCTTTGTCTTTGCCTGCAACACTTATAGATACACCTGAAGATGTGGGGCTAATCCTTAGTCTCCTAGACCAAGGGCTCACTATAGATATAGTACGAGATGATGTTTCTGGTCCACTAAGACTCCATGATTCTTGTTTTTCTTTCTACACATAGTTGTCCTGATCATTATCATCATCTAATACATCACTTGCAGGTGCATACCAACTGCCCATCTCATCAAAGATAACATCCTTGCTCACTCTGAACTCACCTGTCATAGGGTTATAATAGCAATACCCTTTCTGCTTTAAAGAGTATCCAATAAAAATACATTTTTTTGCCTTTGGATCAAGCTTCTTCTGTAGCTCATCTGGCACACATGAACATATGCAACACAGCCAAATACCTTCAAGTGCGATACATCGAGCTTGTTGCCATTAAAGCATTCTTCAGGAGTCATCCCATGAACTGCAGCTATGGGGGTTTTGTTCATAATATAGACAACAATATGGAAAACTTCAGACAAAAAATGTTTTGGCATATTCTTTTCAGCCATTAATGCCCATGCAACTTCTGCAATATGCCTATTTTTTCTTTCTACAATCCCATTTTGTTATGGGGTATACCTACAAGTAAATTGCCTCTTTATCCCATGAGTCCTCAAGAAGCCACTAAACTCATTAGAGAGGTACTCTCCCCCTCCATCTGATCTCAAGCACTTTACTTTTAAGCCAGTTTCTGTTTCAACAGTTGCCTTAAAAGATTTGAAGTGCTCAAACATATCACTCTTTTCCTTCAAGAAGTATACCCATAACTTCCTTGAGCGATCATCAATAAATGTGACAAAGTATTTGCTGCCACCAAGAGATATATTTTGTGTAAGCTTCCAAACATCTGTATGCACTACATCAAGTATTTTTCTACTTACTTCTCTGTCATGCGAGAAGGGTTGTCTTTCCTGCTTACCAAACTGGCATGCTTCATAAACTTTATGCAATTCTGCAACTCTAAAAGAAGGCAACCCTGTAACCAATCCTTTGGACTGCATTAATTTCAGCCTTTGCATATTTGCATGTTCAATATGTTTATGCCATATTTCAATATCTGTAACTACTTCTTTTCCTTAAGCATACATAGCAATATCTGGAATTCTAGCATCTAAAGTGAACATGTGGCCAACTGTGACTTCCTTTTGTGACCAACCTACACTTATCATTAAAGTCTTCTACAAAATAATCTTTTGCATTGAATTAGATCTCAACCCCTGCTCTACCATTTGGCCAATAGACACTAGATTCTTTGTGATTGATGGCACATGTAATACATCTGTCAGACTCTTTGTCTAGCCATCATTCAAGGACAAGGGAACCTTTTCAATGTGTGAAACCGGGTGGCATGAATTATCACCTGTCTGCACATAACCTGGATTGTGTAAGTCCTGCATCTCTCTAAACCATTCAACATGACTGGTCATATGATTAGATGCACTTGAATCGACATACCATACATAATCATGTGTCCCCTTTCCTCTAACTGCATTCATCATATACTGCATAACAAATAGACACTCATTTTTGTCTTCATTATGTTGTGAAGACGATGCATAGTTTCCTTGTTGCAATTTACCATTGCGAATATCATCCTTCTTAGCATAACAATTAGCTGCAATATGACCTGATTTGCCACAGTAATGGCAAACGATAACAGAATTTCCAGAACCTCTATTCTGCCATCCATCTCTTCCTTTAGAGCTCCCCCTGACTCTAAAGTTTCCTCGGCCTCCTGAAACTTGCATTTCACCAAATTGCTGATTGAACCTGTTTTGCTAGTTATCACCAGTACGTCCCGCATGGCCTCTTGAAGAAGATCTACAACATCCCCTTCCTGAACTTGAGTAAAATGCTTGAACTTGTTCACCATTTTTTTCAGATGAGTTACCTTGCATATTGACCTTTTCAGTAATCATGAGAGAGATCAGCTCATCAAATTCTGGAAATGGCTTCCGTATGTATACTGAAGTAACAAATGATTTCCATGCCTTCTCATTATTAAGGCCACTCAAGGCGGATGAACCAAATCATCATCATCAGGCATTGCATCAATCGTTGCTAAAGCATTTGCAATGCTCCTCACCTTCAACACATACTCATTGACAGACATTTTTCCTTTCTTCAAGGCATTCAACTCTTGCTTGAGTTGAATCTTTCATGCCTTTGTATTTACTGAAAACATGTTCTCAAAAATTGTCCAAGTTGCATGTGAAGTTTTTACATTCGTGATATATCCCAACATTGTATTATCAATGATTGCAGATATCCAATACATCACATTTTTGTCTTTTGCATTCCATTCTTTCCATGCTTTTAATTCATCTGCAATCGGAGGGATACCCAGCTCTAGCTCCTTTTCTTCACCTGAACAAACTCATAAAGGCCCTTTCCAATGAGGAAGTTTGTCACAGGGAACTTCCATGAAGGGTAGTTGTTCTTGTCGAGCTTCTGAGTAATGGGATTTCCACTTTTTTTTATCATTATCACAAACAAGGATACAACATAGCAAAGCTCGTCTTCTACAATCTTTCACAATACGCACAAAACAATACACCAAGAAACCTTTTTCACCGATTGCTCAATAGTACATGTAATCTGCAATCTATTTACAGATAAACCTTATGTTTGCTTCCTGCAAACACTTCAGATTTGAAATATGTAACATGTGCATCCACTTTCGGTCAATATAGCCGAAATCAAATTGTACCGTGAAACTGTTGTCCGCAACCTTGCGGCTCTAAAATGGGGCCTGAAACGGCCTTAGCCCCTACGGGAAAATCCTAAAGGGCATATTTGTAGAATATACAGTGCTCAGCTTGCACAGCAAATCTCACAGCAATCTGAGATTTTCACTCTACCCTGCTTTTGATGCCTCCACATGCATTATCCAAGAGAAGAGGGTAGAAGAATGGGAGAGCTTCTTACCCGTTGCTTGCTTTCTCGAACCTTGCTTCTTCTCCTTCACATCAGCCTTCAAAATCAACCTCTCTCAGTGGCGCCGCTCTGATACCATGTCAAGAATCACGTGGTGGGGGACTCGCTTAAGCTGCTGTGCCAAACACACACTGTATACACAAGAGGAAGCTCACTCAAGAACACAAGAAGAGAGATGGAGGCCAAAACTTTTTCTTGCTGATTTTTTCTTCTTCTTCTACACACTATACAATATACACAAAGTATAAATAAGATACAACATAAAGAAAAGCGACCTTCTAAGTCAAACAGTGCATAACCGAATACACTAATTGACTAGCGTTATATCTTTGCCAGCTGTAGGTAGGTGTAGAAAACTAAATATAATAAGTAATAAGTCAATGGCCATGTGAGTATCATAATGACCACCAATGTGCTAAGTGTAGACGTGCGGACTCATCTAGCGAGGGCCATCATCAATGTCCGCATGAGTTGAGCTTTCCATCTCAACAAAGCGTAGGATAGTCATCATGATCACATGAGAGAAGATCTTATCAAAATCAAATCCCTATTTCACCTTAAAACCCTTCGCAACCAATTAGGCCTAATATGCTAGCTTAGGGTGACCAAGGGTACTCTTCAACTTGTATACCTATTGCATGGGTATACACACTTTCCATCAAGGAAAAAAATAAGTCACATGTATGGTTCTTTTGCAATAAATCTAACTCACACTACATAGCCCTCTCCCAAGAATGACAATGACCTCTACACATAACCTCTGTTGAGAATAGCAATTGGTGCTTAACATGAATGCCCGTAGAGGCTGGATGTGTGCCCAAAAGAGGCTTGTCCATAAGTGGCTTTGTATGAGAGAGAGACAATGATGTATGCTCTAGGAAGAGATGTCTAAAATCCCATAAGCACAGAGAGGAAAAGTGTTACTATCCAAAAAGCTATAAATGCATGTACTTGACACTCATTTCGAGGAAATGGAACTATCAGTTTGAGTTACTCAAGATTGTTTTTATGAGTCCAAGTTAATCTATCTTGGAACCTAATTCACTTGAGGTACAATCCCTCATTCAGATAATGTATCGTGTGTTTGATTTGCATCCACCATAGCTAACTAGCTCTAGATCTGTGTTTTTCAACATGGTATTAGAGCCACAGTTGAGTTAGGTAGCTAATGGGCATAGTCTTTCAACATTTCCTTCTCATTGCATATTCTAAATCTATTCTATCTCATTTTTTTCCTCCTTGTACAAGCCATTCAACATCCATTGTTGTGTACGAGGTACTATGTAGGAGGTAAAGAAACTTAAGGAAGGAAGTATTGCAGTGTTGTTGTCTGCACCATTTCCAACAAGAGGCAAGTCACCAATCATGTCCTGCATCGTGATGGACCTCAATGGAGCCAATGTGAACTCCTAAAAGGCTAGGTGTTGACTGGCGTGACCTTCCAGAAGAGAAGGTGAAGCTCTCTACTAGACAACTAGTCGATTTGATTTCTTGGTGCTTACCAAACAACACTGCTGTTGAACGACACAATCAATGGAAGGTTTTGTTTGGGAGGCTAGATTGAGAAGGTAATTTTCCCACATCAGTGATTGATCCACATCTAATGGGTAAAGTTTGGATGTTCTTTCATCTTGAGCAAGATCTCATCGATCACAAGTATTCCCTGACATTTATAGATTCATCAGCAGTATTTAGGTGAGAGCTCTGGGAAATCCCCTCAACACGAAGGCACAAGAACTTGGTGCAGAAAAGATAGCTATGATTTCCCCTATTCTTGTAGAGGAAAATAAAAGCAACAATGAGGAGAAGAAGAAGCGGAAGGTGATGCAGTTTGTTTTGCCTACTTTGAAGTACAACTCGCTTGAGAACATGCCCCGACCTATTAACCCCCGCATGGTGGTGGAGGTTCTCGTCTAGAAATATGGTGGCTCCCTTTGGGCTCAGTAGTATAAGGGCTGTGTCTACATTGTGAATGATGCCTAGCTCCTGCTCCCTCTCCTCATCACGGCCCAAATGCATTGCCTGCAGCTTGACATTATCCTCATTTTTTGTTCTTTTTTTTTCTAAAGTCTATTTTTTCGTAAAGAATAATAATAAGATTAAAGCTCTAGCCTTAAAATCCATTCACACCAGCTCATCCCCTCTCTCCCACATTTACTTATTCACACTTACACTTCTCCAAAATCCATTGCCATGTTAAGCCCCTTCAGTGATTGTCTATTCATTGAGCCAAATAAAATCCAAAATTTCATGTATTCCAAAATTTATCTCATGTATGAGAGTTTTTCAAACCAAGCCCATGTACCCATTAGTGTGTTCATTTGTAAAAGCATGAAGAAAAAGAACCATGTTAAGAAGATTGAAGCAAAAAGATAAGTACCATGCACCAACAAAAGGGATAAGAAGCACAATGAAGAAAAATAGCATGAAGACAAAGAAGAAGTTTGAAGAGTGCCAGAGAAGCACAAATAAGATAAAGAAGATACTTTCCGCTACTGACAACAAAGACATAGTGGATCTCCCTTAGTGGATCTTGTTTCCCATAGTGGATGTAAAAACCCTACCAAGATGTAAAGTTTAAGCCTTAACTTGACTAGGTTGCCAAAGAGCTAGTCTCCTGGTCCATGTTTACACGTAGGGGTGCAAAAGCCAGCAAGGGTAGGAACTCATCATTTGAGGGGGGTATTGATAATAGCAAATGATGCTTACCATGAATGCCCGTAGAGGCTGGATGTGTGCAAAAGAGGCTTGCCTGTAAGTGGCTTTTTATGAGAGAGAGACAATGATGTATGCTCTAGGAAGATATGTCTAAAATCCCATAAGCACAGAGAGGAAAAGTGGTACTATCCAAAAAGCTATAAAGGCATGTATTTGACACTCATTTCAAGGAAATGGAGCTATCAATTTGAGTTACTCTAGATTGTTTTTATGAGCCCAAGTTAATCTATATTGGAACCTAATTCACTTGAGGTACAATCCCTCATTCTAATAATGTATCATATGTTTGATTTTCACCCACCATAGCTAACTAGCTCTAGATCCATGTTTTTCAACAACCTCCTCATAGGTAAGTGGCTTAGTAGAGTTGTCATCACGATATAATCCATAGAGAGCTCATAGCGACTGCGAGGATGTGAAGCTCCAACATAGTGTTAAAAATTAGTTGTGGGACATGTAAGATATGTCCTCTCTATCCAATATCATGATGTAGCACAATAGACAATCTTGGGCCACTACATCATCAACAATTACAACAAGTTGTCTCACTGGGGTTGGGTATATTGTGATAAGAGGCTCCTCCTAAAAGTTCATTATGCATACCTCAATCACTTGCTCTGGTCTCATGTGTATCTTTTCCTCATGGAAAATAACATCATGGTATATAACCTTCCAATCCTACAAATCCCAAAGATGATAGTCCATCTCACCCACCATCACCATAGCCAAGAAAGATGCATTTGATAGACTTTGAATCCAACTTATTATGCATGTCTTTGAGACTATGATAGAAAGCATCACATCCAAATGTACGAGACCATACAACCTCTACAACATCACCACAAGGAGTAGTATATAAAGATAAATGTGAAAGATTGGTCACACCCAAAACATGGTCAATAAACCTGAATCAAGCAAAGGGTACAAACCCAAAATAAGCAAAGAAGGGTAGAGGCTGCCAACCTTGGCACCTCTAGCAAAAACAAGATTTCCAAAGCTGATCTTCCATGAAGAGTCACCAATGGATACATGGTACTTGTGATCATTCAACTGCCAAACTAAAATAGGGATTTTTATCAAAGCTAGGTCATGATGCACATCATGAATTATAAAAGGAGCACCAAAATCAAACAGTAGTCTAACATCACCTATGCCAATGATATCCAATATACTGTCCTCTCCTAGCTTGTAGTGTACTGTCCTTGATTATGTGACGATTAACGTTTTAGTAGTTGCCTAGAGTTTACCTTCTAGCCGTCGTCATCCATACTCTAACTAGAATGATTTGGCTAGTTAACCCTAGGCCTACCCTACAGGGGAAGGGTCCTGTCGTTACCCATGGAGGATCGACCTGAAGGTTCCTAATTGACCTAATAGTCACCTACCAACAACTAACTCACATCCGGAGGTGTCCTTTGAGAGGCTTCTTGTCTGGAAGAAGGAGCGACTCCCATTACCCTTGGTTCATGGAGTACAACACTTTTTCCCAGTAGTAGACTAAGGCCACTATACCTTTTCCCTAAGATAATTTACAGTTCGGATTCTGAGACCAAACCCTAGGTTAGCAAATCAAACCTTCCTAGAGTTTCTTCCTAGCGTTTGTTTTTTGGGAAACCTCTCAACTAACTAAAACCACTAACCAAGACCACCCTACCATAGGACTGGATTCGTCGGGAATCCATCCACCCGCTTCCCTCTATGGAAGTTCTTAGTTATCTAATTACCTACCATATTACATGAAATATATAAAAATAGCTTCATTAATTAAAAAATCATTTTATGCACAGTTGTTTGTTTGTGTAATTTACTTACGGACATACTCAGAATAAAACAAATTCATTGATTATGTTCCATAATGTGTGTTCTCCTGCCCATACATGAGAAAAATTACAATTTCACATGCTGCCTCATTCGGCGCATCTACACGTCACCAAGATCAAATCCACCTATAGCTAGCATTTTTAGGTGTCCCAAGTAGAACTTGGGCCATACAGGGGACCAAGTAGTTTCTAGGTGCATAAAGGATTTACTAGCGAGAGCCCCCTTTGGCACCCTATCCACCTCCTACTTTAATACAATCCTTATTTGGAGACCTCTTGCCATTGGAGCCAGTCCATGCTTCTGCGGCAGTAAAAAAAAACCCCACTTGCTATGGGGATTCGGCACTTATCCTTGGGGGAGGTATAGGGCTCCTCAATTTATATATGTTCCAATACTTAATTTAACCAGGATCTAATCTAGAAAATCATAAACAAGATTGATGTCTTCAAGCAGTTATGACTTCAATCAATCATGCAACTTTCAAGTGATGATTAATCTAATAGCAATCGACACTTGAATTTCACATAATGAACTCTTCCCCTTGGAATTTAACTAAGGGTATCTAGATTTTGGGGTCTCTAACTTCCTAGTTTAAGGTTTATTCTTGTAACCAAGTTTCTTGGCCTTAAGTTAGTTTCTTTAACTTAGAGTTATTTCTGGTTTTTAAAATCTTCTATCAGAGCTTCTAGATTAAAACTATATCTTTGGCTAGTTTCTTCAGGGTTTCATTCTTAGTAAATTCATCTTGAATTCACTAGTCTTCTTTTCTGTGGGATTAAAATTAAAATTCCTCATGATTTCTCTTGAGTTCTAGGTTTTCATAGTTCCCCTAATAGTTTCTAGCCTATAATAAGTTTTAATAATTTACTAAGTGAATAATCTAAGATTGCAATATTTCTTAAGAGACTTATCTTATTTATTTTGGATTTGGATAGAAATTTTTAGAAAATCTTGCGGTATCATGATTGGTAAAGGGTTGTTATCTGCACCCGTGACTCCGTTATTACTGACTCCCATACTCGCAACTCCAAATGTTGCTTCCACATTAGTAGGGTCATTCATGATTTTCTCTTTTGAATTCTTTTTCTTCGGGGCCATGATAGAAATATGATTCATAGAAGAAGAAAAACATGATAATAATATCGGCTAGCAAAGGTGTAAGACTCATGATGATGATGATGGTTATTGCGAGATTTGATGATGTAGGCCTCACAGATGGTTCTTCTTGCTTAGTGAAGAGCAATACTTCTTTCTCTCTTGCCTTGGCAAGCAATGTAAGAACAAATGTAGCTCTTTCTCTAGTATAGAGCAAGAGCAAGAGAATAGATATGATCTCTCTCTCTCTCTAGTAGAAAAAATATGGACGAGAGTAGAGGTATGACTTCTAATCGGATTGATAGAATAGGATAAATTTCTTCAGTGTTTTCTCTTTTTGGATTAGAGTAGAAGAGGATGAGAGACCTTCAACGTATCCCCTTCGTTGGGTTGAATGGAATGATGTCATTTTGTCTCACGGAATAGAGTCTCCTCCTTCTCGATCAGCATCTCGTCCTCATCAAGATTTCTCTTGTCCTTTTCCTGGTCATCCCCAAGCCCTCAATTTGTAGTTTTGCAAGGGGTAAAAGAGAGGGCACTTACTTTTTTAGTTCTTTTTGATGATATCATCAATGACAAAAAGAGAACACTTTCTTTTGGTACTTTTGATGACATCATTGATAACGTTAGAGAGGGAGTTCCATTTTTGTAGCACGAAGATAAAATTTACGAATGTATGGGCGAGCACCGTGTGGCGTATCATTGGGCAGGCCATCACTCCAAGGCTTACGACCAAGGGGGCGACCAAGGCATAAACCTTGGTATCTTGGCCTTGGCATACTTGGCAATGGGCTACGAAGGCTTCATTGGCACCATTGGTTGCATGTGAGAAGCTCCCACTAGCTTGTAGAAAAATCTTCCTAGCAGGTCACCCATCCCGGCAGTGTCGTCACCCAAGTGCACTTAACTAATTGACTATCCACCAGGCTAGTTCTTTTTGTTGTTCTATACAACAAACATAGTTTTAATAAGCTAGTCTTGGGAGGGTCTCCCAAGTCTTTTTTCCATGAACTGACATATAATACCTCATTAATAATAATAATTATCTTCATAATGAGAGTTAGTTTCATAGTTAGAGCTAGTTTTTTTTAAAAATGTGCAACATAAATCAAATTTGTTTGGAATGTATACACAAATCAAAATAAATTAAGTAATGGGGACATTACATTCTTCCCTCCTTAGAGAAATCGAGATGTCCTCATCTCGAGAGAAACTGGCGGTATTCTTTCATAAGGGTTACCTCATCGACCCAAGTGGCATCCTCTTTAGGATAATCCTTCCATTGGATGAGATTAGGATAATCCTTTCTTTTACATCCAAGATTCTATCAGGTTGAAGTTCAAGTAAACCTTGGCTCAGCATTACAACCTGTTGATTATCAAGAATATGATCAGGATTAAGTACATAGGGCTTCAAAAGACTTATATGGAATACATCATGAACTTTTAGGATTTTAGGAAGTTGCAGCTTATAAGCATTAGGTCCAAGAGCCTTCAGTATCTTGGGCTTAGCTTCTTGAATTTTCCCAAGGATAAAGAACTTCTTTTTGGGCATACGCAGATAAAAACCTTGTCCCCTTCTTGGAAGATTTGTTGTTTTCTCCCTAGGTCATCATAGGCTTTCTGTCGATCCTTGGCAGCTTGTATATCTTTCTTGATGGTTTTGACTTGTTCATCCATCTCTTCAAGAATCTTCTTAAAAGCTTCAACCTTCAAGGTAGGGTCGGAGAAGGTCAGTAGAGTTAGGCATTCTTGCCCATATAGAGCTTGAAATGGGGCCATCTGAATGCTCTGATGATAGGACGCATTGTAAGAAAATTCAACCAAAGGTAGATATTGTATCCACCGCCTAGGTTCTTTCCAACAATATGCCCTAAGTATGTCTTCAACGATGTGATTTACATGCTTTGTCTGCCCATCAGTTTGAGGGTGATAAGTTGTACTAAAACAAAGCTATGTACCGAGAGCTTCAAATAATCCCTTCCAAAAATGCGAAGTGAATAGAGAATCACGATCGCTGATAATTCTCTTTGGCAGTCCATGAAGTCTAAAGGTTTCTTTGACAAATAACTTGGCAATATCTATGGGTAAGCCAACTACAAAATCCATACTAATGAATTCCCATTTCATTTGAGGAATATCAAGTGGTTGTAGCTTTCCTAGCAGCTTAACTCATTCAGCTTTTATTTATTGGCAACTCAAGCATTCGGTTACGTATTTAAGTACGTCACTTTTGAGCTTCTCCCAATGATAGCTTTTTCTAATTGCATTGAGAGTTTTGGCATAGCTAGGATGTCCTGAAAATGGGAAATCATGAGCTTCCCATAGTATCTTCTTCTTAAGTTTTTGACTTGAAGGAATACATAATCTTGCCCTGAAGTAGACAAGTCCTTCATCAACAAAGAACTTAAGATACTTTGTGTTAAGCTTAGAATTTTGTTCTTTATTCTGAATTTCCTTCAGCATTTGCTGAAATTTGGGATCATTATTCACCTTCTCCTTGGCTAGCTCGATGATGGGATTCCTAGGTATTGATATCATTGTAGTTAGTGTTTGAGATCTAGAAGGTTCTTCTGAGATAAGTGCATTGAGAAATGATTTGTTGCTTAAAGCATCTGCAAATTACATTCTCGTTGCCTGGTCTATATATGATCTCAAAATCATACTCTTGCAAGACTTCGATCCACCGACGTTGCCTCATATTTAAATCTAGCTGAGTGGAGATCCATTTAAGACTTTTATGGTTAGTTACCAGTGAGAATTTCTTACCGAGTAGATAATGTCTCCATAACTTAAGAGCATGGATAATCGCAAGTAATTCCAGGTCATGAGTAGCATAATTTCTCTCATGAGTCTTCAATTTTTTGGAGGAATATGCTACTGGATGTCCTTCCTGCACGAGTACACATCCCAAGGCAAGAGAACTTGCATTGGTCACCACTTTGAATTCTTTGCTAAGATCGGGTAGTTTGAGGATCGGGACTGTGATGATTAAGCTTAGCTTGAGCCTATCAAAGCTAGACTATTCAACTGGGGCCCATTTAATGGAAACTTGCTTCTTGAGTAGGTCGGTGAGGGGTGTAGTAATCAAAGCATAATTCTTGATAAAGATCTGATACCATCTTGTTAAACCCAAAAAGCTATGAACTTCACTTACCGTGGCTGGAGGTGGCCAGTCTTGTACATCCTTGACCATATCTACTGAAATTCCATGTATTGAAACTATAAACCCTAAATACTCGATTTACTTCTTGAAGAACAAACACTTCTTCTTCTTAGCATACATCTTATGAGTCTGCATTGTCTCAAGAACTATTCGCAGTTGTGACTTGTGACTTCTCTCATGCTTGGAATATGTTAAGATGTCATCAAAGAATACAAGGACGAAATCATCAAGATAAGGTCTGAATATATCTTGCATTAATCTATTGAAGATAGCAGGGGCGTTTGTTAATCCAAATGACATTACGATAAACTTGTAATGACCGTACCTTGTGCTAGAAGTTGTTTTTGGGATATCTTCTTGCTTGATTCTAATATGATAATATCCTGCTCTAAGATCAATCTTGGAGAAAATCTTCGCTCCTTATAGTCGATCAATTTGTCGATCCTTGGAATCGGATACTTAATCTTGATCATTACCTAATTTAGCCCTTGATCATCAATGTAGAGACAGATAGTCCCATCCTTCTTTTTCTGAAATAACACCGGAGCTCCCCAGGGTGAGTTACTGGGTCTAATGTTTCCCTGATCTAAGAGCTGTTTGAGTTGTTCCTTTAGTTCTATGGCTTTTGAAATGGACATTCGATATGGTCACTTTGCAAATGGTGCAACTCCTGGTACTAGCTTGATTTTGTGGTCGACTTCTCTCTGTGGTGGAAGTTTGGTTAATTCTTCAGGAAATATGTTAGCATATTCCCTAAGCCATGACGATTCATCTTCTGCTTCTTTATCCTGTTCAGTCTTATTAAATTTGATTAGGTATACATGTGAGCCTTTTCTTAAACCTTTAGCGATTCGAGAAGCTTTCACTAATTGAATCTTTGGTTTTCCTGCTTCTCATTGTGTGGTCACTTGTTGTCCTACAAGATTCAAGAATGTGACTTGGCCCTTTTCACAATGAATATGAGCGTCATTGGGAATTAACCAGTCCATTCCTAATAGGCTGTAAAAGAAGTCTAATCTATCAATGGAAATGAACAGGAAATCAAAATATTCTAAGCTACAAATGACAAGAAATGAACCAAACTAAGATTCTAGCATGGCCATGCCATGGAACGTATTCTATTACCACAGCACAATGTAGCCATAAGCTACAAACCAAGTACAAGAGGAATGAAAGGCAAGAAGGATGAAATTGTGATAATGCCCAAAGAATGATGCTACATTAGCAGTTCTTGCCTTTTTATACTAAACCCTAAGTCCTCTTTCTCTTGGCTCAAGTATTTACAAAGTTCTATACTTGGAATAGGCTTCAACTCTCATGTTGATAATTTGCTTTATTACAAATCATCCCCTCCTAGAGATGTTTTGTCCTCAAAACTGAAGATAATGAAGTAGTAGGCAAGTCAATAATGAAGAAAATTATGTCAATGAAGATCCATAAGCATGTGGAAGCACTTTGTGTGAAGCAACATCATAATGAACCTGAAAGAGTGAATTGACTGCTTAATGTCCAAATAGGGCTGCATTAGTAGAATTGCCATAACTTTTGATTGGAGTGTCCAAATTCAGTGTTTGAAGAGTAAAAATGAAATACACACCCTGAGGCATCATCCCATACCATCAATATCACTTTTTGATGTCATTAATAAAATTTAATCAATAATCGTATTTTAAAATAGCAAGCTATCCTTGCACAGACTATGATCATTCATCTTGCAAAAGCCATGGAAAAGCGTCCAAATAACAAGAGGGTTTCCAAGTGGACTATTCCATAGGTAGCCCCTTCCATTTTATCAATAATTCAGTGAGATTTTGATTCTAAGAACCTTTTCACGCCTCCCAATATAATAATCTTCTCAGGTTCATAGGCAATCAATCCATCTTCATCTAAGTGGTGGAAGCTCTTCAATAACTTGTATATCCTACCCAATATACTCCTTCAATTGTGATACATGAAAAAAATCATGTATGCAAGTGGTTGAAAGTAATTGGAGATTATATGCAAGCTCTCCAATCTTTTCCAACATCAAATATGGGCCATAAAATCTGTGAGCTAACTTGTTATTTGTAATGAAGCAAATTATCAACATGAGAGTTGAAGCCTATTCCAAGCATAAAACTTTTTAAATACTTGAACCAAGAGAAGGAGGACTTAGGGTTTAGTATAAAAAGGCAAGAAGTGCTAATGTAGCATCATTCTTTGGGAATTATCGCAATTTCATCCTTCTTGTCTTTCATTCCTCTTGTACTTGGTTTGCAGCTCATGGCTACATTGTGCTATGGTAATAGAAGATGTTCCATGGCATGGCCATGCTGGAATATTAGTTTGGTTCATTTCTTGTCATTTGTGGCTTAGAATATTTTGTTTTCCTGTTCATTTCCATTGATAGATTAACTTCTTTTAGATTGGTATTAGAGCATTAGTTCAGATCCTATTAGAAGTTATTTTCATGCATTAGATTTAGTTACAGTGATTAGGGAGTGAAAATCGCAATTAAAATTCAGCCACAAGAGTTAGTTCCGTGGTCTGACATGGAGATCTGTCACAAACAGTGACTAAGATGGAGGTTCTTGGCATGAACCAGTGAACAATGGCGGGCTCCAACCAATTTGGCAACTCATGACCAAGTTTTGGACCAAAAATTGGGGTAAGTTGGACAAAATGAGGGTTACATGACTTAGTTTGGTTCAAACTTGAGTTACTTTTTCAAGAACAAGGGTTTCTTCCCTTTCCTTTCAAGCTGGCCTCAAGAATCCATGGCCAAAGGTTGATCAAATCTCTTGCTCGTGATCTCTATCTTACCAATGGACTTCTTAGCCTTGTTCTCCATCTCATGAGTGTTATTAGCCTTCTTCTTGTTCTCTTCAAAACATGGAAAACATTAGCGTGAATTGCACCAATAGCATACTCCTATATGTTTCGTCCCAAATATGAGCTATGGAGCTCAAATCACTCATGATTAATGCTCTAAAGCACTTGACAAGTAGTCTCCTACAAGCTTTGGCAAGATTTCTCTCCATTTTTGGACTCTCCTCTCTCCTATGAAACACTATTATTGACAATTTTGGACAACAACAAAGAATCTCTGATTTCTTGAAGCAAATGAAGGGAGTATTGGTGGCAAATCATTCTTGGAGCTTGCTTATGCATGTAGATTCAATTCATTGACAATATTGAAGCAACTTTGGGCTCATATTGATCTATGGAAGCTTGGGACAACATGCATCTTCAATGTCAGTGAAATTCTTGATTCTCTTTCCAATAATTGGAGTTTTCAATTTACATTGGAGTTGTTCATTACCATCCTTCAAGTTCTTCATCAAATAGAAGAAGATTATTCCTTCATCAACCATTCTTGAAGCATGGAGCAACAATGGAGTCCATATGAAACTGGGAGCTTATGCTACATTGAAGCATGCTAAAATTGGGATTTCTATCAATCTTTATAAGCTAAAGATAGTCCATCATTGTGTGGGGAATCTACATCAACTACATTCTTCATTTACAAGCATAAAAGTTATTTTCAATCATCTTTAATCTTTCCCTTCTAAATCCAATTGCTGAGCTAATCCAATTGAAGAAAGAGGGATTAAAAGGATTCATAATTCCAATCATTTTCTTAAATACACTTCATGAACAATCCATTTAGCTACCCTAGTGATTAATTACTGATTGATCACTTACATTCATTGAAAATAATCACTTCCAATGCCTCTAATTCTCACCTATTCTTCTCTAACCTTGACATTGAATTGTTTGCCTCTTGTTTCATTGCCATGAATGAAAATTTTACCCAATGGTAAGTGAAATAAAAGCTATAAATCACTGAGTCACTGCTGCAGGTATTCCTTACCTAATCCCACTTCATTTTCACTTCGATTTCTTCCAAGCTCATGCATATTATGAAATGACAATCAAATTCTTTCCAACACATGCATTTCATGATGTCTTCTTAATCTAGTATTGATTTGCCATGTCTATACCCACAAGGAAAAGTGGGTGACGAGCAAGTTGGTAGGAAAAAAGAGAGGTGACCCTCCCCTACTAACAAGGACCCTGAAGGGGAGCACAATCCAGCTTGAGAGGGAAATTCACACACCCCTCAAGTCTCGAATCCCACACATTAAAAGTTTAGGTGCAGGTGCCATTTCAAAGGCATAAGAATTCAGCCTTCAGCATGGTGTATTTGGAACGGGGTACATGATGTAAAGGCAAATGTATGGCAACATAAATGCAATTGGAAAATTGGGACAGAGTTATGCTAAGCAAGATGTATGTTACTTGTGGAATTTGAAACTTGGGTCAGTAATAAAGAGTTGGAATACGAATTTCAAGCAAGGTTCCATTGATTGGATCCTTATTTTGTAGCTTGTAGTGGGATTATTCAACCCTTTAGGTTACTTGCAGAGGTTATTCTTAGTGTTGGCAGATGTATGGAGTTCCTTTGTAGGTCTACATAGTTGGTACATGCATGAAATTGATGGTACAAGTCACTAAATGACAAGAACAGAGCATTCACATGTTGCAAGAAATTCTAGACAGCTATAGTAAATTGCTTATAGAATTTTCTATACTCAACCATTTTCAATACTTGATAGCTCATTTGAAAGGGGACATCTTAAGATTTATAGAAAGCCAAGAAGTTGGTCATTTGGATCATTAGAGCCCAAGTCATTTTAGTTTTTTTTCTGCTGTATACTCAAGACTAGGATGTCACCAATGGCTAAAAATAAAAGAAAGAAACCCATTATGAATGCCATCAATGAAGGTTTAAGGGACTATTAGTTAGATAAAGAGCGTGAAGCTTCACAAGAGGCTATTTACCTTGAGAACCATGATAATGAAGAGCTAGAGATAAGTTCAACACATGTTGCAATAAACAAACAAGTGAATGGGGTTGGCACTACTCATGTCTCTAATGATTCTAACAGTTTTCAACAACTCTCCAATGACATAAAGGATATGAAGCTAGGCATTGATAATCTTGTGGCTCTCTTGAGTGAGAGGATATTACCTACAGCTATTCCAAATGCTCCAAGCCTTCCCATTGTTCAAGAGTAGTCAAAGACCATAACTCCCAAGGTTGTTGGGCACTTTGAAGCTGGAGAGCCATCAAGAGCTCATCCCTCTCATTTTCAGACCCAATCTCAGCCCCTTTTTCAACCCAAGACCTACACTAGCCCTCATGGAACGGATTTGGAAGATAAGGCCCAAGCTAACTCAAGGCTTGATGGTGACACACATGGATGCCATCCTATTTACAAGTCTTTTTATGGACAACCTTCTACTATCCCTAAATCTACACATGAAGAGAAAGCTGAAGAACAAAGGTCTTATCATGGTCAACCAAGTGGAGGTAATAATTCTCATGGGCAGCACCCATACAATGGACATGGTCATGTAAATTCAGTTCCAAATTCTTATGGACAACAACATCATGCCAATAATAATCATATATATAATCAACCCTCCAAATAAGGCCCTCATTCAAATCAGTTTTGGCCACATCAAATGAGTGGACAACAACCACCAAATTTGAATGCCACAACAAATATACATTCTCCAATGTATGGACATTAAGTCTATGGACATCAACTCTTTCTCTTTGCCCCACAAGGACAATTTAATCAGCAAAATGGGTTTGCAAATATTCATGGATAGCAACAACCATATGTTCATGGAGCATGGAGTAATGATGTTCAAAGGCAAAATTATTTTGGTCCAAACTTTTATGGGCAACAACACAATAATGGCCAATATCATCAATATGAGCGGGAATATAAGGAGAAAATAACTATTTCTAATTTCAAGGGTGAAAATCCATCCCCTACTGAATTAGAAGAATAGTTTGACAAGATTGAGATGTTATTTTCTTTGTATCCTAGACCGAAGAATGCCAATATAAAATTTACAGCCCTACATTTGAAAGGATATGCACACACTTGGTAGCGGTACATGTCAAGGATTGGTAATGAATTCTTAACATGGGATGCATTAAAGCGGGCAATGATCTAAGTTTTTTTGTCTCCTATTGAAAAAGAGAAGTTAGAGAAGAAGTGGTATGCTCTTGAGGAAAGGGGATTATTGGTTAGAGATTATTCTAACCAATTCCTTAACCTCTCCATGTATGTGGATGGAGTATTCGACAATGCCAAGCTGAATAAGTATATATTTGGACTTGAATCTTCTCTATCTTTGAAAGTGGGAGCTATGAAACCATCCTCTTTACAAGCTGCCATACAATTGGCTGAGAGGTATGGTAAAAAATATAAGAGTTTTTAGCAAAGAACAGGGAAATATTTTAAGCCAAACTAGTCCACTAGAATAGTTGCAAATTATGGGCAGAAAACGACTGAATTTCAGCAAGGAGGGAAGGCAACAAATACCTACAGTAATATTGCTATATTTCTTACTATTTATGGACAAAAAAAGGGTAGTAATTTTAGATTTAATGCTAAAAATAGATTGGATGGAACGAGGACTAAAATTAGTGGCAAAAACTCAGCTCCTATGCAAGGAAAGCATGTGTCTAATGACAAATTGAAGGACAGGTATGCGAAAGGTCTATGTTTCAAATGTGGGGAGAAATTGTCTCCTGATCACAAGATAAAATGCAAAGCCAAGAATGTCAAAGTGAGCATGATCTTTGAAGAGGAATTGGATGTTGAGGCAAATGAAGGAAATCTATCTCAGCTTGATTGCTTACCTACTCTTGAGGAGACACATGACCATGATGATTATCACCATGAAGAATTCTATGACCCTATGGATGGTTTTCCATTCGACCGAGGTGGTTACTTCATGGATGATCCTTGGAAAATTTTTGATTCATTGAAGCTTTGTTCTATCTCCCGTAATGCATGGAATGGTTCCAAAGGGGACAATACATTACGCCTTAAAGGCTACATTAATGGAAGAATTGCTCATATTCTTATTGATATCAGGAGTACACATAGCTTCGTTAATACATGTTCTCTTGATGGGATGAAGTTGTATACACAAGAAATGCTTTCATCATTAAGAATCCAAGTGGCAAATGGAGCTTATAAGAGCAGTAATCAGATTTGTTCCAATGTTCCCATCACTTTATCATAATCTTGTACCACTTCGGTGAATCTTATTGCCTTGGAGATGGGTCCCATTGATGTCATACTTGGCTGCAATTAGCTAAAAAGTATTGGCACATTTACCATGGATTTGAATAGGCTACAAATGGAATTTAAATGGCATGGACAACAAGTTATTCTTCAAGGGATTGAGAAGAAGAAGCTAGAGGTGATCAGTACTAAGAAGATTAGGAGAGAGATCAATGCAAAGGCATGTATGTTTGCCCTTCTCTTGTCAAAGATTGATGAGGATCAACCCTCTTCAAATCATCCCTCTACTCCTTCAAAAGATATGGATCCTTGTCTTTGCAATTTTTTGGAAGAGTATGATGATTTATTTCAACCACCTACCTCTCTTCCTCCAAAGCGGGAAGTGGATTACCCCATCGAATTGCTTCCAAATACCAAGCCTATCAATAAACCTCCATATCACCTTTCAAGAAAGAGAAGAAGTTGAGCTCCAAGTAAAGGAGCTACTTGAAATGGGTCTTATACAACCAAGTCAATCTCTCCCTTTGCTTCTCCCGTTCTTCTAGTCAAGAAGAGGGATGGTTCATTCCGCATGTGCATAGATTATCGAGATTTGAACAAGGCCTCTATCAAAAATAGGTATCCAATACCAAGGATTGATGATCTCTTGGATGAATTGAAGGATGCCAAGGTCTTTTCAAAGATCGATTTGCGGTCAGGATACCACCAAATACGCATGAAGGAGGGGGATGAATACAAGACTACATTTAGAATCGATATCATTTCATAGTTATGCCCTTTGGTCTTTCAAACACTCTAGCCACATTCCAAGCTTTAATGAACAAAATATTTCAGCCACTTTTGTTCAAGATAGTTTTGGTGTTCTTTGACGACATATTGATATATAGTAAGGACAAAGAGGAGCATTTACATCATGTTAGAGAAGTTTTTGACATATTGACTAGTCACAAGTTGTTTGCTAAAGCAATCAAATGTACATTCATGGCCAAAGAAGTAGAATAATTGGGTCATATTGTTGGAGAAAATGGCATCAAGGTTGACCCGAAAAAGGTCCAATGTGTGAAAGATTGGCCTACTCCAACAAATACCACTTCATTGAGGGGTTTTCTTGGTTTGCCTTCTTTTTACCAAAGATTTATCAAGAATTACGGTCATGTGGTTGCACCATTAACTGATAGGTTAAAGAAAGAAGCTTTCTTTTGGGATAAAATAGCTGACAAAAGCTTCAATGAGCTGAAGCAACTTCTCATTTTAGCACCCATATTGGTTTGTCCTGACTTTTCTAAGGTCTTTGTGATCTATGTTGATACTATTGGGAGAAGATTGGGGAACTATTTTAGCCAAGAACATGGTGTCATTGCATATGAGAGCAGAAAATTTGATGAAAAAGAGAGACAAATGCATGTATATGAGTGAGCAAGAGATGCTAGCTATACTACATGTAGTTAAAAAATGGCATCACTACCTCTATGGAAGTAACTAGAAGAAGGACAATATGATTCGTAATGACATATCTAAATATGCTAAAAACCACAAGGGATTGTCAGTCTTTGACTCTATTTTTCACTAGAAAATTTTATTGTATGTACTTGCCATTAATACTCCTATCATACGCCTTGTACAACTCCTCAAGTAGCCTATACATAGCAACCCCTAGACACTTATAGTGAGGCCTTGTAATAGACCTTGGATGCTAGCCATGTTTTTTTTGTACCCACACTTAGCCTTTTCTATGATAGTCTCTGGTGTTTACCATGTTTGTGGCATAACCACACTTAGCAAGGTTCTACTCATGATAGCCTCTGTACACTTAGTGCCTTTTCATGGTTGTGATTGAGGAGAGGCGTTGAGAAATATGCAATCATACCCATGTGACAACCTCTTTGTATGGAATAGTCAGCAAGGAAAGTACTAGTAGCCTAGGAAGAGGCCTTGAATCCCATAAGCACAATGGTGCAAAGTGCTACCTATGCAACTTTTATAAAGCATTGTACTTGACTATCACTTTCACAATGAGTAATGCAATATCATGATGCTTTCCTCTTTCAGTTAGTATCATTGTCAGTCCATTACACAAGATTTTGTTTATGAGTCCAAGCTTCCATCTTGGAACCTAATTCACTTGTGTAATAGTTGTCTACTTCTTGTCTATGTCAACATGAATCTAACCTTCATCTTCTATCCACCATAGCTATTGCCATGCTCTAGATCCGCCATTTTAACAAGCAAGAATGTAGTCATAAAAAATGTACTTCAAGGCATTTGTCTCCTCTATCTTAACACTAGAATTAGGAGTGGACTTTGCATTTTTATGTACTTTTCCATTGCCTTCCTTATTGTGTCTATCATTATACATTTTATGTACTATGGCCTAACGTGACATTGTGCCCATAATAATGACATATCAAAGAGAAATTACAATTACTATAGGATTGCCCACGAGACTAAGACTTGCCCCTTGTTGTGGGCTGTGAGTCTCTATCATAGTTATTATTACCATTTCTACCTCTAACAGTAAGTGCAAGCTGCATCAATAGTCTTCTTAATTTCATCTGTATAAGTAAAGCACTCTATAAATCACTACATTAAAAACCATCCTCAAGAGGATTAGCACTCACTACAGAATGTATCACATGACTAAATCTTGATCTATATTTGAAAGTGGGATTTGATAAGGTAGCTTATATAGTATTTAGGGTAGACTCCACCTTTTAGTAAGGCAACAAGATTTGAACATGTGGTTAAATAATAAAGGTATTGAGGATTCCCAAAGTGCATAAAAATTCCCAAATTCTCTAAAATATTGTTAAAAACTTTATGTTAACTGGTTTTGAAGGTTATGCATCTCACCATTTGCTTATATGGTAAAGGTGGTTGAGGATGTTGAGCCCACTTGTTTTGAGGATGGTGTTGGTTATGCTCATTGGGATGGAGCAATGGATGAGGAGATGGTTGTATTAGAAGCCAATAAGACTTGGGATCTAGTATCATTGCCTAAGGGAAAGAAAGCTATTGATTGTAAGTGAGTGTATAAAATTAAGCATAATGTATATGGTTCTATTAGTAGATATAAGGCTAGGTTGGTTGCAAAAGGCTATGCTCAAACATATGGCATACATTATGCAGAGATATTCAGTTTAGTTGCTAGGATGGCAACTACTAGATGTGTGATTGTTTGGTAATATCCAAAGTTTAAAGTTTGCAACAAATGGATGTAAAGAATTTCTTCTTGCATGATGAATTGCAAGAAGATATGTAAATGGAGTAGCCAACATGTTATGAGGATTTAGAGTATCCCACATATGTGTGCAGGTTAAAGAAGGTGCTCTATGGGTTGAAGCAAGCACCTAAAGCATGTTTTGACAAGATTAGAGAGTATCATGCTAACATTGGAATTTATATTTTTGGTGTTGATCACTCACTTTATGTGAGAAAGGAGATGCAACCTTGGTCATCATAGTTATCTATGTGGATGACTTGGTTATTACAGGTGATAGTGACAGTGGGATTGTTGAAGTCAAGGAACTTTTGAAGAAGAAGTTTGAGATGAAAGATTTGGGTGAGCTGAGGTACTTTCTTAGTATTGAGGTGATTACATGTGATGATGGTATATGGCTATCCCAAAGGTAATATGGCTTGGATATGCTGTCTAAGTATGGTATGATAGCATGTAAGCCTCTTTCATTACCATTGTAGCAAAATGTGAAGTTAAGTACTAATATTGGGGATGAGATAAAAGACCCTACTATGTTCAAGAGGATAGTAGGGAATCTAATTTACATGAGTATCACAAGGCGAAACTTCATTTATCCTATTGGCCTTATCAATCAGTTTATACATATGCCTAGAAAGCCTCATTTGGATATAGTTAGATGCATATTGAGGTACGTGAAGTCCATTTTGCATTATGAACTTTTTTATGAGATAGGTAAGGATATACATGTGTTTGGATACATATATGTAGATTGGGCTAGTAGTATGTGTGATAGAAGATTTACCAACATATTTACATTTTTCCTCATGGAGCAGAAAAAAGTAATCTATAGTTTCTTTATTGAGTATAGAGGCTGAGTATAGAGGTACTGCTATGGTAGCATGTGAGATGGTGTGATTGCAAAAGTTATTGGGTAATTTGGATATGTAGAGATATGGCCCAATTGTCATTCAATGTGACAATATGAAAAGCATATAGTTAGTTAGAAATCTAGTGTTCCATGCTAGGATAAAACACATTGAGGTGCATTACCACTTTGTGAGAGAGAAGATACTTGTAGGAGAGATTGACTTGGTATATGACATCATACAAGATCAAATAGCATACATTTTCACAAAGACATTGGGTGTAGAGAAGCTTCAAAAATTTCAAAGCTTACTTGGATTTACAGAGTTATAATTGAGCTAGAGAGTGAGTGTTGAGATGGCAAGCTCAACATATGCGAATATTGATGATGGACCACCTGGTTAGATGGGCCTACATATCTACACTTAGCATGTTGTTGATCATTATGATCATTACATGACTATTGACTTATCACTTCTTATATTTGGTCATTATACCTATCTACAACTGGCACAGCTATAGCACCAGACGAATAGTATAGTCAATTGTGCACTAATTGACTTAGTAGGGTACTTTCCTTTATGTTGTATATTATCTATACTTTATGTACATTCTATTGTGTGTAAAAGAAGAAGAAAAAACCAGTAAGAAAACGTATTGGCACCCATCTCTTTTCTTGTATTCTTGAGTGAGCTTTCTCTTGTGTGTATAGTGTAGTAGCTCAAGCAAATCCCTCCATCAAGTGATTCTTGATAGTTTTATATATTCATAGATTACAAATTACATGTACTATTAAATGGATAGTGAATAATACTACTTGGTATATTGTTGTGCACTTGTTGTAAAAGGTTATATATGACTTGCTTATTGTTTTGTATCAATTTTGTGATAACGACAAAGAAAAGTAGAAATCCTATCATTGAGAAGCTAAACAAGAATAGCTTCCCATCATGAAAGTTTCATGTGACAAAATTTCTTATTGGAAAAGGCCTCTATGAGTTTATCTAAGGTGAGAAAAATGAGCCAGAGCTAAGTAATCCTACAACTGTAAAATAATTGAAGGCACAGAGAGAACAAAATGTAAAAGACAAAAATATAATGTATTGGCTATTTGCAACAATCACTAATAATACTATGTTGGGACATATTAAAAATGTAGAAACTTCACATGGATCTTGGATAATCTTTGTGAATATGTTTTTAGTAAATGCAAAGACATGAAAGATTCAACTCAAGCAAGAGTTGAATACCTTGAATGTCTCTAAATGAGTATATTTTGAAAGTGAGAAGCATTGCAAATGCCTCAGCAGCTATTGATGCAATGCCTGATGTTGATGATTTGGTTCTATCTACTTTGGGTGGCCTTAATAATGAGAAGGGCTAGAAATTATTTGTCACTTTTGTACATGTACGTAATCCATTTTCATTTTTTGATGAGATAATCTCTCTCATGATCAGTAAAGAGATCAACATGTAGGAAAAATCATGTGAAAGAAGTAGCGAGTAGGTCTAAGCATTTTACTCGAGTTCAAGAAGGACATGGCAGATCCTCTTCAAGAGGTTGTGGTATGGGGTGTGCTGGTGTTAACCGATAAAACATGTTAAATCAACAATTTGGTGAAATGTAGGTTTCAAGAGAGTGTGGAAACTTTAGAGACAGGGGGAGCCCTAGAGAAAGAGGTGGGTGGCAGAATAGAGAGTCTAAAAATTCTTGTATTCTTTGTTATCATTGTGAAAAAATAGATCATATTACATCTTGGTAATATGCTATGAATAATTATATCGGTAGTAGTAAATTACAACAAGAGAATTATGCATCTTCTTCATGATAGAGTGAAGAAAAAAATCAGTATATGTTTGTTATGTAGCACATGATAAATGTTGCTACAAGAAAGGAGACATATGATGATATATGAGGAGTCATGATGAATGGTTTGGAGAGATATAAGATTTACAAAATCAGGTTACTTACAGATAGGTGATGATTTATGCCACTCAATTTCACACATTTGAAAGGTTCCCTTGTTCTCACGTGATGGTCAGGTCATCTGCTAGATGTATTACATATACCATCAATCACAAAGAATTTAGTGTCTGTTGGTCAAATGGCAGAGCAAGGGTTGCAAGTTCGATTTAATGCAAAAGGTTATTTTGTGAAAGACTTTAATCACAAGTGTAAGTTGATCACAAAGGGAAGTAGAGTTGGCCACATGTTCACTTTAGATGTTCAAATTCTTGCTATGAATGTTGCTATATGTATGCTAAAGGCAAAGATGTGGTGCAATATATTGAAATATAGCATAAATGTATTGGACATCCCAATATGCAACGATTGAAATTAATGCAATCAAAAGAGTTGATTACAAGGTAGTCTACTTTTAGAGTCACAGAATTTCATAAAGTGTATGAAGCATGTCAATTTAGTAAGCAAGAAAGACAACCTTTTTCATATCAACAAGAATATACTTGACGTTGTGTATATAGATATTTGGGACCTAAATAAAACATATCTCTTCATGACAGCAAATATTTTGTTATGTTCATTGATGATTGTTCAAGAAAGCTATGGGTGTATTTCATGGAAGTAAAGAGTTATGTATTTGAGTACTTTAAAAGTTTCAAGGCTACTATTGAAATAGGAATAGGCTTAAAAGTTAAGTGGTTGAGGTCAAATGGAGAGGAAGAGTACCTCTCTAATGAGTTAAGTGACTTTTTGAGATCTCATGGGATGAAGAGATAGTTTACTTCACGTATACCTCGTGAAAAAATGGGATTGCAAAAAGGAATTTAAGTTTATTATAGAAGTTGCATAGGCATTGATGGATGAAAATAATTTACTAAAATATTTTTGGTTTGAAACTATTCATACTACTATCTATATTATAAATAAAACTCCCACAATTGTAATTCATAGAATGATCCCTTAAGAATGCATTATAAGCAAGAAGCCTACTGTGTCACACTTGAAAGTGTTTGGTTGTATTGTATATATTCATATACTAGACAAACTGCGAAATAAGCTTGATCCAAAAGCTTAAAAATGTATTTTCATTGGATACTCTTTACAGTAGAAATAATATCCTTATTATAACCATTTCACAGGTGAGTTCAAATTGAGTAAGGATGTTACTTTTGATGAGATGAGCAATTGGTGATGCATTGTGTGAGGTGCCTCCTCCAATAGACTCGCAGGAGTCCTCTTAGTAGTCGACTGAAATTTGTATCCATGCACATCACCATCCCATCTCCCCATGGGAAACCTTGGACTTAGTTGAACATGGGAATCTTAGTTCTACTTCATAGGGGAAGCGTGGACAAGTCAACCCTAATAGCAATCTAACACCCACCTAAAAAAAGACCACTTTGTAATTATCAAAGGCAGGAGTGAGGTTAACACCGCACTTGGTTCAAAGAGAGTGAGAAACGGGGGAGAGTGTAACTAAGGTAAAATCTCAACTTCAGCCTCCTAAAATGGTGTTAAACCTAGTAACTAATCCTATTGATATTGGGAGGGTCACAATTTAATCAGCTCTATCTAGTGTTGAAACTTATTGGGTCTACCTAGCTATAGGCATCCAATTGTCATGATCGAAGCCTCCCACTTTTCTCAATGGGGTTTGCTTAGTTTTCTAATTAGCAAAGCATACTAGCACATTATTTGGACATATAAAATCATATTTCTTTTATTACTTTGTTAAACTTGGTTCATTAAACTCAATCTTAAGCACATAACAAACAATTCAAAAATCAGATACTTTATTTCATCATCACTCTGTAGAATGGTACAAAATCGTCTTTCCGTAAAAAGACACCATCCAGCTTAGGATAGGACCTTCCAATCCCTCAGGATTGGGGTTATATGTGATCTCACTCCATTCGTAGTCAACGGGGAATTTACTGCTTCAGAGCCCCTCTAAGCTTTCGTGAGCCTCTAGAGCCGTCCTACATAACAAGGGTACTTACCACTCAGCCCTTTGCCCTTTTAGGTGCTCGAGTGATCAACAATCAAAAACACATATCTCCCTTGGGAGCATAGGACCCCCACCTGCCCTGCAGCTGAGTTTTTCCACACTCCACAGAGTGTAAGGCAGCATTGGGTTGGGGATCCCAATGTCCCAAACCGCTTGAATCCACAACTCGTCTTGCTGTACAAGCCCGAAATCATAAGAGCCATAACTCATCATTCACAAATCCAAAAGTAGTCATAACCACAAAACATTTTTAACATAGTTGTCAATGTGATGCATAGAATCTATCCCCTTCATCAATTTTCGTATTTCTTCCTAAAAAGCATTTGATAATATTAACATGCTTTTACAAGTCTAAGTAAGTTCTGACTAATCATGATCATTTTCTTATGTACTAACGTGATTATCTCCATTTGGCCATCCATCGTGATTATGGGTTATAGCCACAACCTCGGTTTTTGTTGTGGAATAACTGGACCTTTAGGTTGAATGGATTCGGGGTTAACTTCAGCTTGCACTTCAGCAACAGCAACTACTTTCTCACGTTGGGGAGGTCTCTAAGCACTCAAGTAAGTTACTCATGAATATATGTGTGCATCACGTGGGTTCAAAATAAGTCTCTCATGGCCTATAATAGATACTTAACCCACAACAATATTTCATGTACTTCTGCCTACTCTTTTAAGGTTGTTGGATATGTGCTTTGTCCGTATTGTTTGTTGCTAATGGCTTCCATGGAAAATTTTTAGACGCAGAGGCAGTATCGAATATTCTACAACAAACAAGTAGGAGATATCATGCTTAAGTCCCCTTGTAGAATGCAAACCTAGGGGACAACTGGTAGGCCTTCTCCAATGGACTGTGTTGCATCCTAGAATGATGAACTTTCATTGATCATCATGTGCAGACAGCCAACCATCCTACCTATGATCTTGTCCAGTCTTTTCTCTCCTTCCTAATGTACCCAATGCTCCATATCCCCACATCTCTTGTCCAGTCTTTTCTCTCCTTCCTAATGTACCCAATGCTCCATATCCCCAGATCTCTTTTCCATTGTCATTTTACACTAGAGATAAAAATAGTGTTCAAATATACATACACAACCCTAGCTAGCCCCCTATCCCCCACCCCCACCACCACCCATGCACCCCACACTCACCTCTGCACCCACCCCCCACCCCCATATTGATGATGGACCGCCAAATTAGATGAGTATGTACATCTAGACTTAGCATATCGGTGGTCATTATGATCCTCACATGACCATTGACTTATCACTTATTATAATTTGTTTGTTGCACCTACCTATAGTTGGCATAGTTATAGTGCCAATCGATTAGTATAGTTAGTTATGCATTGTTTGACTTAGTAGGCTACTTTCCTTTATATTGTATCTTATCTATACTTTGTGTACATTGCATTGTCTGTAAAAGGAAGAAGAAGAAACCAACAAGAAAACATTTTTTCCTCCATCTCTCTTCTTGTATTCTTGAGTGAGTGTCTCTTGTATGTATGTTTTTTGTTTAGCATAGTAGCTCAAGCAAATCCACCCACCATGCAAATCTTGATCGAGCACATATCCCTCAAGAATATGACCTTTAGCACATACCTTAGAGTATACACCCTTGAGCACATAACTTAAAATCCTAGAGCACATGCCTTTGAACCCTTGATCACATAATCCTCAAGCACACACACCCCTTCAAACCCTCCATCACATAACTCTCAAGCACATAAACCTCGAGCACATTACCCTTGAGCGCACACCTTAAAACCCTAAACTACATAAACCGTTGAGCACATCACCTAGGGAACATGACCATAGAGCACATACAGTGGGGGCACATGACCTTAGCCCACATAGTACCTTAGACCAAACACTCTCAAGAACACTCTAGAGTATATGCACTAGAAAACATGCCATAGAACATACAACCCTTGATCACATGTCACTATTGCATACTTGAGTAGACACTCTCTACTACACAGACTATAATGCACTAGAGTGCACACCACTTGAGCACATCCAACACACTAACACATAGAGAAATACTTTAGGGCATAGGCACATAGCACTCGAGCACCCACCATACACTAGAGCATAGGCACAAGCACTCCCCAAGCACTAGATCATGAGCATAGAGTAGTAACACTAGTGAAAGAGCAAAAGAGAAAGCTAGCACATAAGCATATGAGTACTTGGAAGTTCTTCCTAAGTCCACCACCTTAGAGAGGGCACTAGTTGAGTCTACCACTCTTGTAGAACTGCCTTCTTGTTTAGGAGATTAGATGTGTGATGCTTTGTATATAATAGAATTTTATGAAGTCTCTCAACATCTTTCTGTTCATTCAACATCTTGGCTTCTTAGCCTGCTAGTGAAGAGCATCGTGCCATAGCATAAAGAGAAGCTCAAACTGGCCAAAGTAGAGGCTACAAATAGCTTGCTGGCCATGAAAACCTACAAGAAAACTCTCCTTCTCACCAATAACCATGTCCTCAAAACACACAAGAGATTGAGAAATGCTTCCATCCTCACTCTCTTCCTCTTCCTCACTCTCCATGAGATCTTGCAAAGGAGCACAAGAGAGTAATAAACAAGAATGAGAAATGAGAGTTATGCAAAATGAGGAAGAGAGAAATGAACTGTAAGGTGAGAAGATAAAGGAAGAGAAAGGGTTAACCACCTCAACCTCCCACCTCCTCAAATCCCACGACGGACGACCACATTTTCCTTTTCTTGCATTATGATATTCAAATTTTCATACATGTGGAGGGTCTCAATGTGTGTGTGTGCTCGAGGATTATGTGATCAAGTGTTCAAAGGTGTGTGCTCTAGGATTCTAAGTTATGTGCTAAAGGGTGTGTACTCTAGGGTATGTGCTAAAGGTCATATGATTGAGGGGTATGTGCTCTGTGAGGAATAGCATGGTGGGTGGATTTTCTTGAGCTATTATGCCAAACACAAATCATACACACAAGAGACGCTCACTCAAGAATACAAGAAGAGATATGGAAGCCAAAACGTTTTCTTGATGGTTTCTTCTTCTTCTCTTTACACATGATACAATGTACACAAAGTATAGATAAGATACAACATAAAGGAAATTGGCCTACTAAGTCAAACAATGCATAACTAACTATTCTAATCAATAGGCACTATAAGTATGCCAACTGTAGGTAGGTGCAATAAACAAAGTATAATAAGTGATAAGTCAATGGTCATGTGAGCATCATAATGGCCACCAGCTTGCTCAATCTACATGTGTAGACCCACCTAACTAGGTGGTCCATCATCAATATGGGGGTGGGGGGTGGGGTGCAGAGGGGGGGTGCGGGGTGTGGGGATGGGGGTTGGGGGGGGACACAGGGAGTGGTTAGGGGTGTGTATGTATATTTGAGTACTATTTTCATCTCTAGTGGAAAATGACATTTGGGCAAGAGATGTGGGGATATGGAGCATTGGGTACATTAGAAAGGAGAGGAAAGACTAGATAAGATATAGGTAGGATGGTTTGTAGTCTTTTGCACATAATGGTCGATGAAAGTTTATCAATCCAGGATGCAACACAGTCCATCAGAGTAGGCCTACGAGATGTCCCCCAGATTTGCATTCTAGAGGGGGACTTAAGCACGATATCTCCTAGTTCTTTATTGTAGAATATTTGATACCGCCTCTTATGTCCTATGTCTAAAAAAATACCAAGCAAGCCATTGGCAACAAACAAAATGGAAAAAGCAGGGACCCCACAGCCTTAAAAGAGTAGGTAGAAGTACATGAACTATTATTGTGTATTAAGTATCTATTGTAGGATATGAGAGAAGAAAAGACTGCAACCAAGCATTGAGTAGAGTTTCTAGCTTATGACTGGGAAATATGTGCAAAAAAAGGCACACAAATGTGCTCAACATGGAAACATCTTTTGCAAAATAACATTTTGCTTTTGTAAAATCTTGTAAAAAATCGTTTATGAAGTAATGTAGCTTGTGGGTCCAAAAGGCTCACATTCATAAAATATTTAAAGGAAAAGGGGCGGTCAACACCTTTTCTACCTTTAAAAAAATCAAAGGTCTCTAAGACCTCAATCACATAGCTCTCAAGCACATAACCCTCAAGCACATTAACCTTGAGCACACACACTAGAACCCTTAAGTACATAAATCCTCGAGCACATAACTTTAGAGCACATGAACCTAGAGCACATACACTTGAGCACATGAACTTAGCCCACATAGGAGCCACATAGTACCTTAAAGTAGACACTCTCGAGAACACTGAGGAGCACATGCACTAGAGCACATACCCTAGAGCACATGACACTATTGCACACTTGAGGATGCACTCTCTAGCACGAAAACTACAATGCACTAGAGTGCACACCACTTGAGCATATCCCACATACTAACACATAGAGCATGTACTATAGGGCATAAGCACATAACACTTGAGCACCCACCATATACTAGAGCACAGGCACAAGCACTAGATCATGAGCACATGAGTACTAACACTAGTGTAACAGCACAAGAGCAAGCAAGCACATAATCATATGAGTACTTGCAATTTTCGCCCAAGTCCACTGCCTCGAGGAGGGCACTAGTCAAGTCTACTGCTCTAAGATCCACCTTCCTACTTAGGAGATTAGATGATGTAAAGCTTCGTATATAATAGTATATTTTGAAGTCTCCTAGCACCTTTCTATTCAATTGGCATCTTGGCTTCTTAACATGCTAAAAAACTCTGGTCAATGCCTAACTATAGTCTTTTGTTCTCTCATAGCCCACAATAGATACTTAGTCCACAAAAGTAGTTCTGTACTTTTGCATACTCTTTAAGGTTGTTGGATCCCTACTTTGTTCATGTTGTTTGTTGCCAATGACTTCCTTGGAAATTTTTTAGGCATAGGATAGAAGAGGAAGTATCAAATATTCTACAACAAACAAGTAGGAGATATCATGCTTAAGTCCCCCTGTAGAATGCAAATCTGGGGACAGCTTTCATAGGCATGCTTTGACGGACTATGTTGCAATCTAGATTGATGAACTTTCATCAATTGTTATGTGGAGACTGCAAACAATCCTACCTATGATCTTGTCTAGTCTTTCCTCTCCTTCTTTCTTATGTACCCAATGCTCCATGTCCCCCATCTCTTGTTTAGATGTTGTTTGCCAATAGAGATGAAAATAGTGTTCAAATATACATACACACACCCAACAACCCCCTTTCCCCCAACCCTGCACACCCTCCTCCATACCCCACCCACCCCCATATTGATGATAGGTCGCTCATACAATTTCTTCTTTCTACCATCATGCATAACCAATGGAATAACTCTTGTATTATTTATGTCATGTTAGGTGTCATCTCCAGCATGCACACATGACCATCTATACCTTCTTTCATTTCTTCAAACCACTCGTCATGTGGTGTCATATGATTTGATGCTTCTAAATGAATATACCATATGTCATACAATTTTTCTTGCTTAGTAGTCTTATTTCATACCAGTTTAATACATGTGTCATAGAAAATAAATTGTCACCTCTCATGCTCTACATGACTGTACAAGGCATAATGTCAGTGTTGCCTACCTCTTTGATTCACTTGCTTCTTCCAACATTCTTTAGCAATGTGTCCATGTTTCCCACATTAGTGACAGTCCTTGTTCTTGTGGGCATTATCATGCATAGTTTGCAACTACCAAGATCCTCTACGTTTGGAATGAGACCTCGTCCTTGCTCGAGGGTATCCAGCACCTCTTGCATAATGTATTTGCTAATTTTGCATATTTTGAGATGCATTTGTGTTGAGTCCCTCTACCACAGAAAGATCCCCTACCACGGCTGCCATAGACTCTGTGATTTGAGTAAAGCAATGCATCTTTGCCTTTCATGCTATTTGAACTAGTAGCTAAACCTAGTTTCACGTCTTCATGAATAAGCAATGTAACTAGCTCATTAAAGCTAAGTAGTTCAGATCTCACCAATATTGACAAGGCAAATTACTTGTATTCAAGTTCAAGACCATTCAAGGTCATTGCAACCAAATCCTCATCCTCAAATTTAGTTCCAATAGTTGCCAACTAATCTACAAGAGTCTTTATCTTTGTTACATAATCATGTATGGACCATCCTTTCCTTTCCATGGTGTTGAACTTCTACTTTAGCTAAATTTTGCATGCACTAGTGGTGGTGCCATAGAACATCATCAAGATTTTCCAAGCATCTTTAGGAGACTTGTAGTTCATTATCTGCATGACCATTGCATTCGTAATGCATAATGAGAGCCAATGCAAGACTCTACAAGCACGTTCAAGCCAAGCATGGGGTGCCTTCTACTGTTCAAGAGTTGGATGTCTATTTAGAAGCTTAGGTTCAGCTTCATTACTTGTCATAAGATTCCAATAGCCTTTTCTAATAATGAGAAACTTCTCCATGCAGAATTTTGAGATAGTATAATTATTATTATCCAAAGTTTCACCTACTATTTGAGTGATATTATCACTCTTGTCAGCATTTTCCATTATTACAACTCTATGTATTACTGTAGTTCTCAACTATCAATGTTGCCTAACTCCTTGCAAACCAACTAAATCTTTCACTGACCAAGATAGTTGTATAGCATCCAATAAATGTTAACAATCAGAGACAAAGACAAGAGTTAAGAAGCAACGGTCAGAGCAGAGTGCTCTCTCACTTTCATTATCATCCCACACAATACTTAGTGAATGTACAACCTAAGGTCACAAAGGACCATTCACACCAAAGCAGTTAAGTCCTAAGCACTAACGTATTTAATGTCCGCATAGTGTGGTACAGGTGGACAACTTAAGTGTCGGGTATGGTCATACCAAGGATAGTAGATCGAGCTTGAAGTCTTAACACTCCCCCTCAAGCTCAAGATAGCATCTGCACACCAAGCAGCTGTCTAAAAACTCTGAGCTTATCTTTACCCAAGGACTTGGTAAAGATATCCACAACCTACTCATCAGTCTTTACATGCATGAGATAAACTCGTCCTGCTAGAACCATCTCTCTGATGAAGTGGTAGTGTACCTCTATGTGTTTTGTTTTGGCATGATATACTGGATTCATGGCCAAGAGTATACTACTCAGATTATCTCATAGTAACTTCACTGGAGCATCTACCTATATGTCTAAATCAGCCATAAGCTTGAGCAGCCATGAAATCTCGCATGTTGCCAATGTAGCACCCCTGTACTATGCCTCAGTAGTAGTAGACAATGCAACCATTGGTTGCTTCTTGCTGATCATGCCACTTCCAAAGCCAAAAGCATAACCACTCATAGATTTGCAATCATATGAGCATCCTGCCCAATCCACATCTGTGTATCCAACCAGTTTCAAGGGCTTATCTCTCACATAGAACAACCCATAATCTACAGTGGACTTAACATATCTCATAATCCACCTAATAGCATCCAAATGTGGCTTCTTGTGCTTCTACATAAACTGACTTATGAGCCCAACTACATAACTCAATTCGGCCTAGTGATGGTTAAGTAGATCAAACTTCCAACCATCTACCTATACATAATCACATCCTGAATTTCAGCTCCAGTGCTAATGTCCAGCTTGAATTCTGATCAAGAGGTGTATTCAATGGTTTACAATCAGCCATGCCATATTTCTTCAGCATTTCCATGGCATAATGTTTCTGCATCAGCCATAAACCATTTTCAGCCTTGATCACCGCAATACCCGAAAAGTACTTCAATTCACCTAGATCTTTCATGTCAAATTCAGATTTTAGCATCTGCATAACATGCTGTATCCCCAAATCATCATCACCTGTGATTATCAGGTCATCAATATAGATAACCAGCATTACCAAGCCTTTGTCTGTCTTTTTTGTAAATAGACTGTGATCAGCCCTACCAACAACAAATCCCAAGCTCTGTAAGTAATTACTGATCCTAGCGTGCCAAGCTCTCAGAGCCTACTTCAGCCCATACAATGCTTTTTTCAGCTTACATACATAATGCTGAAAATCAGGGTGAACATACCCTTCAGGCTGAACCATATAAACATCCTCTGCTAAGTCACCATTAAGAAATGCATATTTAACATCCATCTGCTGCAATTTCTAGCCTTTAGTAGCAGCCAAAGCAATCATAGTGCGTATGGTTGCGATCTTGGCAACATGGCTGAATGTTTCCTCATAATCAAGTCCAACTGTTGGGCATACCCCTTAGCAACCAGCCTGGCTTTGTACCTTTCCACACTGCCATTTGACTTGCATTTGATTTTGTAGACCCATTTGCAGCTAATGGTCTTTTTCCCTTCAGGCAGTGGCACAAGATCCCATGTCTTATTTTCAGCCAAGGCATTCATTTCTTCATTCATAGCTGCACACCAGTTCTCATCTTTCACTGCTTCAACATATGTACCTGGTTCTTTGATCTCCATCACTTTTGTCATGTAAGCATAATGCTTTGCAGAGTAGCCACTATACGTCAACCTATCAACAGGGTATCTGACCCTCTGTGAGTGTCTAGGCTGTGGTGCACTGCTCGATTCCCCTCTCTCATGAGGCAAAATGTACCTGCTCTGCCTTGTGCCAGGCGTATAGACAGTCGGAATACCAAGTTCACTGTCTAAAGTGTCAGCAGACTCATATCCAGAAGTCATTCTACCAGGTGTCATCATACCAGATGCATCCTCAGTAGCTTTCTCTTTTCCTTTGCTATCCAAGACATCATATCTCCCCCTCACTGACATACTAGTGTCAGTGGACAGTGAGCTCCTCAATCTTCCTGTCCATGGGGATACTGTCTGACCACTAGGACCTGTCATAGCAGTGCTCTGTTGCGAATCAACTGTAGATGTCAAGATTGTGGGAGAGAAGGAAGGAGTCTCACTTGAAGCTTTCTTGCTTGCACAATGGGGGAATACACACAAGGGTGGAGGCTGAAAATAGTTTTCCTCTTCTTAGTTGTGTAAGCCAAAAGAACTCAAGTACAAAGAAATAGAAGAACCCTATCTGGGTCTCAAAACCAAACTCAACTAACTAAGGTGGCATACTAACTGAGCCACGAACTAGAGTAGATAAGGATAGCTATCATGTAGCTATTATTCATCGGCGGTGTACCAACCGCATCTGCAACTGACAAGTCGGTGACATAAGTACTCAACGGTCACCCTGGCGTATCACGAGTGGAGCTCGATATCTCAACACTCCCCCTCGAGCTCAATCCCAATTCCTGCACACCAAGCAGGTCTCTGAACTTGCGCAGCTTCTCTGCGCCCAATGCCTTCGTGAATATGTCAGCTACCTGATCCTCTGTGCTGACATAAACTAGATCAATAAGACCTAGTAAAACCCTCTCCCGCACATAGTGATAATGCACCTCAATGTGCTTTGTTCTAGCATGATAGACTGGGTTATTTGCCAAATGTATACTGCTCATGTTGTCACAATAAATGACAACCGGCCCATCTGTAGACTGATGCATATCATAAAGTAGCTTATGCAACCAAGCTACCTCACGTGCAGCCATTGCTGCACCCCTGTACTCGGCCTCTGTGCTCGACAAGGCAACTGTAGGCTATTTCTTGCTGCTCCAAGTGACTGCAGCACTCTCGAAAGAGAACACATATCCACTGGTAGATCGTCTATCAAAAATGCTACTAGCCCAATCAGCATCATTATATCCATGCAGCTGTATCTGAACCCCAGTCTCATAAAATAGTCCATACTGCAATGTGGACTTCACATACCTGAGTATGCGTCTAGCCGCATCCAAATGTGGTTTCCTTGGAGCCTGCATAAACTGACTTACCAATCCAACAGCATAGCTCAAATCTGGCCTGGTAATAGTCATATAAATCAAACTTCCTACTATGCGTCTGTATATAGTAGGGTCTTCTAGAAGCTCACCTGCATCTGTGCTCAGCTTCACATTCTACTCCAAAGGAACTGAAATAGGCTTACAGCCTGTCATCCCATATTTGGACAGCATGTCCAATCCATACTGCCTCTGCAAGAGCTGTATCCCACTTGGTGATCTAATCACCTCAATGCCCAAGAAATAACGCAGCTCTCCCAAATCCTTCATCTCAAACTTCTGCTTCAATAGCATTTTCACATGAAGGATATCTTCATCACTGTCACCGGTCATAATCAAATCATCAACATAAATGACAAGTAGCATAATACCTTTCTCTGTTTTTCTCACATAAAGTGAGAAATCTGCCTTGGAAATCTGAAAGCCAATAGTGACAAGATACTGTCCTATCTTGTCAGACCATGCTCTAGGTGCTTGCTTCAAGCCATACAAGGCTTTCTTCAACCTGCAAACAAACTCAGGATGAACAGCATGCACATAACCTGGTGGCTGCTCCATATAGACCTCTTCTTGCAAATCACCATGCAAGAAGGCATTCTTTACATCCATCTGATGTAAAGACCATCCCTTTGATGCAGCCATAGCAATGACTTCTCTTACGGTTGCCATCCTTGCAACCGGACTGAATGTTTCTTCATAGTCAATGCCATATGTTTGTGCATACCCCTTGACTACTAATCTTGCCTTGTTTCTGTTCACAGAACCATCTGCATTGTGCTTCACCTTATAAACCCACTTACAGCCAATTGCATTTTTACCTTTAGGCAAAGGTACCAATTCCCATGTAGCATTTGCTTCCAAGGCATCCATTTCTTCATCCATGGCTTTCTCCCATTTTTCTTTTCGCATGGCTTCCTCAAAAGAAGTGGGTTTTGGTTCCTGTATCACTTTAACCATATATGCATAGTGAATGGCTGTAAATCCATCATATTTCAGCCTATCCACAGGATACCTAGCTCTCGTAGACCTGCGCAAAGTAGGTTCACTCCCAGGTGCTCTCAAAACATCCCTGGTCTTCCTTACTCCAGGTGTAACAATAGAAGGAATACCCAACTCATCATCAATGCTCTGTTCTGAGCCACTGGATTCACCATCCACATAAGAGTGACCTGCATTCACATCAAACATGGGCTGATCAACCTTCTCTTTTCCTTTTCGTGATACCTGCATACCACTATCTGCATTACTTTGAGAAGATTCTCCTGATCTCAATCTGCCTGTCCATGGCGAAGAATGTGAACCACTGCTAGAGGACGCTCCAGGTCCACTAATATTTTGTGACTGCTGCTGTGAATTCTGTGCAGCATTACCATTTTGTGCATCTACATCATCAATCACATTTACTGGTTTATACTAGCTACTCATCTCATAAAAAACAACATCTCTGCTCACTGTAAACTTACGAGTAGAAGGGTTATAGCATCTATACCCTTTTTGCTACAGAGAGTAACCAATAAAGATGCACTTCTCAGCTTTTGGATCCAACTTGGATCTCAACTCATCTGGCACATGTACATAGGCAATGCAACAAAAAATTTTCAAATGAGAAATATCTGGTTTCCTACCAGTATACCTCTCCTCTGGAGTCATTCCATGTATTGCTGCAGTGGGAGTCCTGTTCATTATGTAGACTGCTGTAGCAACTGCTTCAGCCCAATAAAAATCTGGCAAGTCTTTTTCATTGAGCATGGCACGAGATACCTCTCCAATATGCCTATTTTTCCTTTCTGCAATTCCATTTTGTTGTGGGGTATGACTGCATGAATATTGCTGCTTTATGCCATGCTCCTGCAGGAACCTTGCAAACTCATTTGAGAGGTACTCTCCCCCTCCATCTGACCTTAGGCATTTTATCTACAGGCCTGTTTCTTTTTCAACCATAGCTTTAAGAGTTTTGAAATGCCCAAAAACTTCACTTTTCTTTTTCATAAAATACACCCAAACTTTTCTGCTATAGTCATCAATAAAACTGACAAAATAATGACAGCCTCCAAGAGATGCAGCTTTAGTTGTCCACACATCAGAGTGGATTAATTCCAATGGCTTCTTACTCTCTTGAACATGTCTAGGAAATGGTTTCCTTGCCTGTTTTCCAAACTGACAGGCTTCACATACCTTATGCATTTCTGCAACCTTGAATTTTGGCAAACCTGCAACAATATTTTGGGCCTGCATTGATTTAAGTCGCTGTACATTAACATGACCAATGCGTTTATGCCAGATATCAATATCTGCAACTACATCGGTCCCATGTGCAAACATTGCTGCACTCAATTCAGGCATGTCTGCATCCAATGTAAACATTCTGCCCTTCTTCTTTCCTTTTGCTATCAAGCGACCTTTATTTTTCATATCCTCAACAAAGCATCCATGAGGATTAAATCTAACCTGCAAGCCCTGCTCAACCATTTGACCAACAAAAACCAGATTCTTGGTGATATTCGGGACATGAAATACATCGGACATGTATTTCTTTTTTAAATCCTGCATAGACAAAGGAATTTTTCCAATCTGCACAATAGGATGTGCAGTATCATCACCAGTCTCCACAAATCCTGGTTTTTCCATTTTCCTTGCATCCTCCATCCATTCTGCATGACCTGTCATGTGGTTTGATGCACCTGAGTCAACATACCATACATCATTGCTTTCTTCTGCACTTGTCACAGAATTGTTCATGTGCTGCACCATAAACAAATGCTCATTTCTGTCATCACCCTGTCTACTAGAAGATGCATAATTCCCTTGTTGCAGTTTTCCATTCATGATGTCATTCTGCTTTTTATAGCAGTCTTTAGCCATATGACCCATTTTACCACAGTAGTAGCATTCAACATTACTGTTTGCATTTTGGCCTCTTTGGCTCCCCCTGCCTCTAGAGTTACCACGTCCTCCTCCATAGGACTGGTTTTCTTGAGTTTGCTGCATATTCTGATTTCTACCACGGCCTCCAAATCGGCCTCCTCTACCTCTGCCTCTACCTCTTCCAGCATTTGAGTAGAAGACAGCTTCTTTTGAAGTTTCTCCTGAAGAAGATGCACCACCATTTCTCTGCTCCTCAGAAATTAGAAGAGCAATCAACTCCTCAAAGTCAGGAAATCTTTCACGAACGGAAATGGATGTTCGAAACTGTGCATAATCCTTTCCTAGACCATTCAAGGTCACGGAAACTAAATCATCATCTTCCACTGGCGACCCAATGGAAGCAAGTGCATCTGCAATCTTCTTCACCTTCATGTGGTAGTCATTGATGCTCATATTTTCTCTTTGCACATTATGCAACTCTTACTTGAGCTGCATTTTCCTGGCTTGCGTATTTGTGCTATACATTTTTGACAAAGTATCCCATGCCTCCTTTGGCGTACTTGCATCCTGAATATGCACAATCATAGAGTCTAAAATACTGATAGACAGCCAGTACATAACTTTCCTGGCTCTCTCATGCCATGCTTTGAATGCCTGCATTTGCTGTTGATTGGGAACATCAGGAAGAACTGGTTCTTCTTCATTTCCTGCAACAAACTCCCAATATCCTTTTCCCATAAGGAAATTCGTCATTCTAAACTTCCATGCTTGGAAGTTGTTCTTGTCAAGCTTTTCAGTGACAATCTGTGAGAGAGAATCAGACGCCATTATAGAATACTGCAAAAAGTTCTGTCACTGCAAAGAACACAGCTTCAGCCTCACAAGGGCAAATCTGCAAAACTGGCGAAAGTGGTATTTGACTACACAGTCACTTTCTAGTGACGATTTTGCATAAACAGGAACCAAGGATGATTCTGTAACTCCCAATGTCTCTGCACATAAGCATACGATGCAATTTCTACAGTAACTTTTCACCGACCTGTAGAATAGTGGCTACACAGCATAAAACTGGGCTTTTTCCTGAGTGCGTGCAGAAAACTTCCGCCTCCAAAACAGGCCCCGAAATGGCCTCAAATAAAAAAAACAAGGTCGCCCAGGGCTAAAGTCCTTTCCCGCAGCATATACTGCCCTCTTGCTTCACCGCGAAGGGCGTCTCAACCTAAGACAATGCACTCCTGCAATTTCTGGCTGTGCTACCTGCAGAGATCTACTCCCAAAACAGAAAATGAAAGCAACACTGCTCCTCTTACCAGAACACCGCGAGCTTGGCTTGCTTTCTTGAGCTCCTTACCACGAACAAGGCTCTGATACCATGTCAAGATTGTGGGAGAGAAGGAAGGATTCTCACTTGAAGCTTTCTTGCTTGCACAATGGGGGAATACACACAAGGGTGGAGGCTGAAAACAGTTTTCCTCTTCTTAGTTGTGTAAGCCAAAAGAACTCAAGTACAAAGAAATAGAAGAACCTTATATGGGTCTCAAAACCAAACTCAACTAACTAAGGTGGTATACTAACTGAGCCACGAACTAGAGTAGATAAGGATAGCTATCATGTAGCTATTATTCATCAGCGGTGTACCAACCGCGTCTGCAACTGACAAGTCGGTGACATAAGTACTCAACGGTCACCCTGGCGTATCACGAGTGGAGCTCGATATCTCAACAGTAGATACATGAGTAGAAGGCATATCCAATGGCACTGTAGCCAGTGATACATACCAAGAACCCACCTCATAAAAAATAACATCCCTGCTCACCAAAGTCTCCCTAGTAGAGGGATCATAGAATTTGTATGCCTTCTTCTCCTGCGGATATCCAATGAAAACACACTTATGTGCTTTTGGATCCAACTTCTTCATTTTTTCATCTAAAATGTGCACATAAGCAAGGCAGCCAAAGACTTTCATGTGAGTTACATCCGGCTTATAGCCATACAGCTTCTCAAATGGTGTCATCTCATGAATACCTGTAGTGGGAGTCTGATTCAAGATATACATGGCTGTCATAACAGCCTCAGCCCAATAATAGAGCGCCATCTTCTTCTCATTCATCATGGCACGAACAGCTTCCATCAAGACCCTGTTCTTTCTTTCAGCTACCCCATTCTGTTGAGGAGTGTAGCTGCAGGTAAGCTGCCTGCATATGCCATTTTCAGCCAGAAAATTGTCAAACTCATTTGACACATACTCCCCACCACTATCTGATCTCAAGCAAGAGATATAGTAGTCAAATTCCTTTTCAACTTGCTTTTTAAACTACTGAAAAATAGCAAACACCTCATCCTTTGTTTTTAGGATATACACCCAAGTATAGCAGCTGTAATCATCAATGAATGTCACATAATACTTCGAGCCTCCCATAGATGCATTATGGGCTGGCCCCCAAACATCAGAGTGTACTAATTGCAATGAACGTGTACTCTGCCTTACATGCCTGACAAATGGCAACCTGGATTGCTTACCAAACTGGCAAGCATCGCATACATGACCAATATTTGAGTATTGGAACTTGGGTAAACCTGTAACGAGTTGTTTTTTCTGCATAATTTGCAACCTTTGCAAATTTACATGCCCCACTCTCTTGTGCCAAATTTCCAAATCTCTGATAGTGCCAAACCATGGGCAAACATAGCTGAATTCAGCTCTGGCAAAGTAGCATCAAGAGTAAACATTCTGCCAATCCTGTGACAATGAGCTATCAACTTGCATCCATTTCCAAACTCTTTAATAAATCAGCCATGCTTATTGAATCTAACCTGCAAGTTCTGCTCTATCAACAGACAGTAAGTTCTTTGTAATTGATGGAACATGCAGTATATCATGCAAATTTTTCTTTCTACCATCATGAACCACAAGAGACACTTTGCCTTTATGTTCAATGCTATGCTGCGTGTCATCACCTGTACAGACATAGCCATGTTTTTCAGCCACCATATTAGTGAACCAATCACCATGAGGGGTCATGTGGTTCGATGCCACTAAATCAATATACCAAATTGCATCATCAGTGGATTTTTCAATAGCTCTATCTTTTACATACTTCATGGCAAACAATCTATCTCCTGAAGTATCATCTGCCTGACTAGACGTATCAAAGTGTCCATGTTGTTTGCCTTTCTGATTGCCCTGCTTCTTCCAGCAGTCCTTGGCAATATGACCATACTTCCCGCAGTAATGACAATCCTTATCCTTATTCGGATTTTCAAATGGACACTGCTGTTGCCAGGAGCCTCTACCTCTAGGGCTAGATCTCCCCCTGCCTCTAAAGTTTCCACCACCTCTTGTGTTTGATACCTGCTGGTTGTTATTGCCATAGGATGCATTTTGCTGGCCTCCTCTGCTAGATCCATAGCCTCTACCTCGGCTGCCACGGCCACGTTGATTCGAATAAAAAACTGTGTCCTTATTTTTAGAATTGCTTGACCCTGTAGCCAAGCCAAGTTCAACCTCCTCATGTATAAGCAATGCAATTAGCTCATTAAAATCATGCATTCAACCCTCACAGACACAGAAGTATCAAAAGACTTATACTCAGGCTCCAAGCCATTCAAAGTCACAGCAACCATGTATTCATCTTCAACTTGTGAACCAACAGATGCAAGCTGATCCGCAATGGTCCTAACCTCCATGACATAATCCTGTATAGATCTGCTCTTTCTCTCCATATTGTTGAACTTCTCCTTCAACTGTATCTTTCTGGCATATGTGGTTGTGCCATAGTACTTGACCAAAATGTCCCTTGCATTTTTAGGAGAGCTACAGTTCATTATCTACATTACCATGACCATGGCATCTGATATACATAGAGACAGCCAGTGCAAGACTTCATGAGCTCATTCTATCCAAGCTCGATGTAATCGTCTCTGATCAGCCGTAGGTCGATCTGGGAGCTCAGGTTCAGCTTTCGCTCCAGTCACCAACTCCCAGTAGCCTTTCCCTATTAAGAAGTTCTCCATGCGGAACTTCCATATGGTATAATTGTTACTGTCAAGATTTTCCCCCACTATCTGGGTTATGTTGTCAGTCCTCTCTGCTTTAGCCATATTGTACGAGACAATATTTAGTCACTGCCTGACTTCCTGCAAGCCAACAGGTATGACTGACCAAGTTCAATCCTCAATTGTTTATGGCAATTTTCTATAGTAAAAAACTAGGGTATTTCAGCTCAATAACAACTCAAAACAGTCCACAATAAGTGGTCTAACCCGTAGGTATAACAGTCAATACATATGCTATGTAGTTGCTTGAGCTTAAACTTTTGCAACCTCACTGCCAGGTAAATACATACAGTCTGAAAATTGTAAGCTGTGAGTAACCAGCTGTAAATTTAAGGCCAAAAACATTGAGTATACATGTCATACATGTCCCATAACACTTGCAGCAGTTCAGAGATCTATCTCTGCATATGAGTTCCCAGTCAAGTCACTCTGACATAGAGTATGACATTTGTTGCAAGTACAAAACAAGATATGCCTACTGTATATTTCAGCCACTGAAAAAAATAGTCACTATCAAGGTATTTCAGTCCCAAAGACTTTGCAAAATGCCATAACCTTATGCTACCATGCATAGAACTCAATACATGATCTTGACCTCATCCAAGAATGATCTGTCTCCAAGAGTCAGTAGCAATGAAGACATTTACTGGTTATTTACTGTTCATGACATTCAAGAACCATGTCAAAGCATCTTGCTTCAGCTCCATACATTTGCTTCAACTCCCTTTTCAATGCTCACATCATTTGAGAGACATACGCAAGTCACCGTGTACCTGGAGCTAACTAGAGTGACCGATACACTTCAGAGTGTAGTGATACATGCATCCCACACTGCTCATGACAGATTTTAGCCTGTCAATGACTTCCCAAAACTGAGCATTTCAGTCAATAACTTCAGCCCACAACCATGTCAGTCAATACGTATGGTTCCCAGAGCATGTATATGCTTCAACAAGTTCTCTTCAGCATGCCAAGAAGCTCAAAGCTCTTGAGTAGAATCAAGTGTATGCTATATACACCCTGATTACAACAGGTCTTCAATATTTTCAGATCTATGGTCAACTGTCACAGCTCATAGATGAGCTCTACATCAAGAGTTAGCATTCCAAGACAATAACCCATCTTCCAATGATGATTTACCAAGCATTTAAGTGCTCCATTCCCTTCCAATATGCTTATCCAGCCAGCATATGCAGATCCGCAACCTGCCACAGTTTTCGTGGACAGATCTGGGCTTCTCCTTCTTCATCTGATGATCACTTCGATGTATATCCACTCAATGATGATCAATCAAGCCTTTACAAGGCTCCAAACAAGTCACAGGTCCTCCTTCAAGCAATGACAAGTCACAATGATAATGCCTACCTTGTAGCATAGGAAAATGACAGTCAGTCATTTGTTCTCTTCAACCCTGACAGTTTAATATTCAAGTCTTCTTCCTATATGCACTCCACAGAGCCCAGTCATGGGTGCTCTGATACCATGTTAACAGTCAGAGACAGAGACAAGAGTTAAGAAGCAACGGTCAGAGCAGAGTGCTCTCTCACTTTCATTATCATCCCACACACTACTTAGTGAATGTACAACCTAAGGTCACAAAGGACCATTCACACCAAAGCAGTTAAGTCCTAAGCATTGACTTATTTAATGTCCGCATAGTGTGGTGTATACAGCTAGACAACTTAAGTGTCGGGTATGGTCATACCAAGGATAGTAGATCGAGCTTGAAGTCTTAACAATAAATACAAGTACATTAGTTTGTACCCTTTAGTCATCTCAGTTCAACTTAATTCACCTCATTTGAGCATATTGTACTCATGAAGATTCCAACGCTTTCATTCTGGAGGCATACAAAGTTCACCATTAAAGCAGGATAGTTTCAGTCCACTACCTTTATGACAATAAAATTATGAAAAAGCTAGTAAATTTCAACTTATAGACATTTTAAAAAACTCCATTCCAACTACAATAGACACACTTCAAGCTTCATCAGCATGATAAAACTTGTGATGTCCATGTAGTTAATTAGCAAGGACAATTTTGTAGCAGTCACACTGAATATATGCTCATCATGATAGCCACTAAGGCATGCTTTGAAGCTCCAGCACATGTCACTAATCCTTTCTATCAGGCCTCAATAGGCTCAAGCAAATATGGACTTCACAAAGACTAACACATGCCCTTCAGATATTGGTTATGGTTGCCAATGTCTTCTTGTAGAGATTCACACTCTAGCTCTTGCAATCCAAGCTCAGAGGCTCTCAAGGTTTCATGGCTCTATACCATGTTCAATATTTAGAGAAAGAGAGAGAGAGAGTGACAAACATAACAAGAGCACAGAGAGAATAGTACTCTCTTCAATATTCTTCATTTTCATTATTTATTATTCTATTAACTTACACACCCAATATCAAGTAAAACCCAAGTCTATATAATAGTGTAAAGGGACTTAGCCACTAATTTATTGGTATGGCTAGTTCTAAATGACATTATTACCACACACCTATTATCTAGCTAACCTACAACTAGAGAGAGTTAGTACATCCTCAAAGCTTGATTCTTCATAGGTCCCTCGGCAAAAAGGATGGGGGCCCACCAAGCGATGGGGAGTATCAAATAATATTTTATATTAAAAAATAAAAAGTACCAAATAGCATAAAAAATATAGTAAAAGTATCAAGTGATGGGGATCCTCCCCCTAATCGATGGGGGATCCTCTAAAAGGGTGCTCATGAGGGTCACCAAGTGATGGGGGCCCCTTAGCCAAGGGATGGGGGGTCCACCAAGCAATGGGAGTACCAAATAATATTTTATATTCAAAAATTAAAAGTACCAAACAACACCAAAACTACCTTAAAGGTGCCAAGATATAGGGGGTCCCCAAGCAATGGGGCATCCTCTGAAAAAGCTCACACAATGGTCACCACCAAAAGTGACTGGGTGGAGGGGAGGGGAGGGGAGGATCCTCCATCATAGCGAGGGCCTCCCTCACTTTTGGTGGCAACCCGTACAATGATTGACACACATGGGGGTCACCACCAATTGATGGAGGGGGCCCTCTACCCCACTGATAGCGTTGTATCCACTCTTGATTGGTCGATGCAAGTTCTATTGTCAGTGGATTGAGTGTTGAAAGCAACTGCTGATGGCAACGACTGCTTTGATTTTTCAGAGCACACGGATGTGTCTGAGGTTTCACCACTATTAGGAGAGACATCAATGGGTTCATTAGTGGATGGACTTGATGTTTTATTCCCCAGCTCTCCAGTGCTCTTGGTCTCAATGCTCTTGGGGTCCACAACCACCTGTAGTAGCTGTTGTTGTTTTCGTTGTTTTCTCCTCTTTTTCTTGTTCAGTGAAGGTGCATAACTCAATGACTCAAGACTCTGAACTAGGTCAGCCGTTGATGTGCTTGGTTGGGCCTCAACTTTCCCCTACTCTGGTGTGTCCTCATGGGACATAGTTGTGGCCTGCTGAATAGCCTTGCTAGGTTGTGAGGGTACAACTACCTCCCTTTTTGGAGAGTCTAGCTCTTCCCTTCTGTTTAACTCATCTAGTCTAGGCTTTAGGCGCTTTGGAAGTGCTGGAGTTGTTAATGAAGTTGGTTGCGACACCTCCTCCACAGGTAAACTACTAAGGACATGTTCCGCAAGGGGCATTGTCATTGGTGGATTGTGGTGTCAAGTCCTTAGGGAAATTGGAAGTGGTTGTGTCTTTTGTTGCCCTTAGAGAATTCACTTGCGTAGATCGAGTATCAGTTGAGCTAGCCACGGCGGATTGCACAGGCATATCCTTAGGTTGAGAGCTAAGGGTGGTGTCATGTCCTGTCTCTTAGACATTTGGAAGCTCTAATGTAGGTAGAGATTGGGATTGGGTAGCCGCACTTGACAAGTGTTGTGCTTCTTGTGTCCATTTAGGGGAAGAGGGTGTAGGAGACTTGGGACTCCTAAGTAGCTTTGACACTGGCTGGGAGATTTTCTCGTGGCTGTTAGATGATTTTGCTATTTGCTTTGTTGAGCATTTAACCTTGCCATGAGCAATGTTGTGCCTATGATGCCTGCTATCCTCTTAGGGAATCAAAGGCTCCTTGGGCACTAGTGGCTTTTGTGTATCCTCAACGATTACATTTGATGTTTGCTTGTCAAGCACACTAGGCTGAGGATCTACCCTCCAATTGGTCCCGTTGGGTTTCTTGATTTCGACCATGAGGGGCTCAGTCACTCCACTATTTTTGACTTGAGACTTGGTTTTTTGTTTAGATCTTCTCCTACGCTTCTTTGCTCTTGATACGATCTGGCCTTCAGTCGACAAAGGAGGTTTAACAGGGGGTTTTGGTACCCAAATCCATCGGTTACCTTCATAATACCCTTGAGCACGTAGCAACGCTTTGGATATCCATCGCGGCATTGTATTGACTCTCCATCGATGCCTTCGTCTATAAGGCTTGGGTTTCTTTTGGGGTCTTCTACGATATTTGTAAGTCCAAAGGCTGTCCTTGGCATTGTCTCCTGACCTTCTTATTTCACACATGGCCTCACTCACTGGTTCTCGTTGTTCGACCTGTGCTTGTATTAACTCTTCCCACAAGTCCTGGCAAACAAGGGTGACCTCATCTTCCGGGTCTTGGCTTGTAAATTTAAGCCTTCTGACAAATGCCCTTGAGTCCCCAACTGCATGACCAGATGTGGATTCTCCACTGGTGCCTTGGATTGTCAGTGTAGTGCTATTCAAGGAGCATCTATCGTCAGGACTGTCATATCTAGTCATTCTCGCTACTGTAGCTTGATGTTGTTGCTTTCCGCTTTGACTAGATGCATTCCGAATGCAACACGTATGTGTTTTTGCAGTGTGGCCTTTTTGCCCTTGTTGGCTAGATGGGCCCATTGAGGTTCTAGGGTCTCTGTTTGTCTCTATTCGGGTACGGGCTTTTGGTTGCTCTTTTGCAAGTGAGAATCCATGCTCGTGTAGAGCCATTACTACAAGGGTCTGTTTTGGAGGACCTATCATGGCACGTGTTTTCTCCCCAATCTACTCGGGGGAGGTGCGGAGGGGCCGTTATGTAAATGCCATACGTGATTTGAAAGACCGTTTATAGCCAAATTTTAAACTACTTGCTCTAAGTTTCAGCCCAGTGATCGATCTACGATATGATCTCGGCTCTATATGGTCTCTTGGTCAGTTTCACTGCCTTCACGCTAAATTTTAAAAAAATCTAAATTCGGCCCGACAGGTCTGAATTGCAGGGGCCGAGTGCCCGATTCGGCTCGTCCGAGGGCCGAGTAGGAAGGGCCAAATGTGACTGGTTCGAATGTCAAATTCGGCCGGTCCGAGTCTGGTTGTTCGAGGGCCGAGTGGCTAAGGGCTGAGTCGAGTGGGCCGAGGGCCAAGTGGGCCGAGGGTCGAGTCACGTGGGCCGAGCCAAGTTGGCCTAGTCGGCAAGGCCAAGGGCCGAATTTCAAAGTTGGTCCGAATGATCAATTCGGACAGGCCGAGCGGTGGGTATCTGAGTCAAGTGGGACGATTCAAGTGGTCCGAGTGGTAGTGGGCCGAATGGTTGAGCGGTCCGAGGGCCGAGTCAAGTGGTCCGAGTGGTAGTGGGCCGAGGGCCGATTTTGGGACTTGGCCCAGAATCATTGTCACTCAAACACACCGAGCGCGGTGCATTTTTTGCCGACGCAATGATAAATCGCCCGAATCACACGATTCAGTCACCGCCTGTCATATACACCTCCAGATCAAAGCTATGGATGGAGGGGAAGAGTTGTATATACTTAGAATAGCCAATAAACTCCAAAATGCAAATCGGCAAACGAATCAAATCCTCATGCCCTGTTATGACAGCAGAAACCCTGATGCTTGTTTTTCTTCTTTTTCTTTGTTTTTTCCTGCCCTAATGCACCCAAATCACAAAGAAAATAACTACCCTACTCCAACATGCTTTTCCAAATTCAAAAAACCAAAAACCTACTTGCTAAGGAGATCTAATACCTCTTCAAACTCCCTCGCTTCCTATCTATCTACCTCAAGCATCGGTTCGGGGGGAAAACCCTTACTTCGATGCTCGATTCGAAGCGCGCAAGCGCTCAAGGCTTGAATCTGTTGGTCCCAGCAATGGAACCAAAATGTGGGAGCTTTCACTCAACCGCCAAGACCCATGGACCGCTTATTGTTTCAAGCGTTCCAAGTCGAGCACTAATGGCTACCTCTCATATAGCCGACGCGCCATCCATATCTACGAGTGTAGTGAGCTTACCTCCATGCCGATCGAGTTACCTCCTCTCCCGCACACTTCAGTAGCTCCATGATCCAAATGCAAGCTTCAAGTTCCATCCTAAAGCTCCACGCTCCAAGCTCCATTGCCGCGAGTAAGACAAGAGAAGAGAAGAGAAGAGAAGAAGAGAGGGGAAGATGGAGAGCTTCTCCTCCTCGGTCCCTCACCCTCTCACACTCACTCCCTCACACTCTCACACTCCCTCTCTCAAGAACAAGCTCAAGCAAGCAAGCAAGAAGAAGAAGAAGAAGAAGGGAAGAGCCACTTTTGGCCACACACAAGAATGAGCTTCTCATTCACTTTTCAACTTTATATACAAAACCCTAAATCCCTTTTGGGTGGTCATCCCCTTATCCCCTTTTTTACATGGCCGACCGTGGCCTAGGCCCTTTTTCCCATTGCCCTTCTATCTTCCTAGCTTTCTTCCTACCGCCCATCTACCTTTACAAATTGCACGGGTGAGAGCCCGACGCTCTTTAAATCAAACCATGATGCGCTTGTGTTCTTTTACAAAATTATTGATTCTCGCTTTTTCTTGTGCGCCCTTTTCCTTTATTTAGGACTTTTTTGCATTTCTTGTGCTTCCATATTTTTCTTGGTGCACCTTTGTCTTCCGTTTCACTTTTGCCTTGGCCTTTGTCTTCTGCTTTAGCTTTTTCAGATTTTTCACCTTGTTCGTCTAACGGTTAACAAATATATTAGCCTTTGTATCCAACCTAAAAACTTCAATGAACAATCCATATTTTGAAGGTTAAGATTGGACACCAAACAGTGTGTCCAATTGTTCCCAAGTGGCATGAGGTGTATCACATGTGTCTACATGGTGGATATAACTATCATCAAGATCAAGCTTGATGATTTCTTGGGCTTTGTCATCATTCTTTTGCCATACAACTGCAAGAGTAGAATCTCTAGGTTTCTTCTCTTATCCACTAGTTATTGACCATAGACCTTTCTTCATTAGGATTAGTTTTATCCTTGTTCGATATGTGTGGAAGCCCATTCCTTTGAAGCAGCATGACAGTGAATCTTTGCCTATATTGGATGGCAAGAGCAGCAACAAATATTCGGATTCAAATCATGTTAGGATCTAAAATGGACCCAACACTAGCTCTATGACACTAGCCGACGGGCCTCTACTACTCACCTCAAAACACCCCACACGGCCTCGCCAGCTAGGAGCGTCTAAGGGATATGCTACCCTAACCTCAAATACAGAACTTTGCATTTGTATGATTTGTAGTCCAATGGATAATCCTTATCCACACTCCTCAGAGGGAGTCCCTAAACATATCGGTGTTATACACCATGTAAGCACATACAAAGGGAGCACCCCTTGGCTGATTACCACGGCTCCACTACGGCTCTCCTACACCTCGGGGATTGGCCCCAAGATGTGCAAACACATAAAACACATTCGAAACAAGCTCTACTATTTTGATTGATCAATCTGAGAGATAATGAATAATCCTCAGTGAATATTTCCCAAGTAACTAAACCTATAACCCTACAGCTTGGGGTGCCTCCCACTCTCAACATAGGTCATCACTCATAGAAACAATTACTATGCATCTAGGATGATACCATATGGTGCATGCAATGTAATTGTGTATGACTGCCATGCTCAAATGAGTTTATTCATTAACAATCAACATTTTGAGAGTGCAAAGATAGTTCTTTTCATGCTTTTCTTCTAATCCATGATTGTTGTGTTGCTTAGGGCTAGTATCGAGCAACATTCTCGTGCTACTAGACCCTCTTAATTTTAGAAAACAATGTATCCTACATGGCATGCATCATAAAGCATCAGAATTCCGTGTACTTTAAGCACTAAACAATCCCCTTTTCCCTACAATTTAGAGTTATGCATTTGGTGGTAAGTTTAAGGCACATTTTTTATGTATTTGTCTTTCACGAAAGCAATAAAAACCCACTTTAACATAAAGATAGGGCTAAATTAAGACTAAACCTCATGCTTCAACTCTACCATGCATTCATAAACGCAAATCTTTTTTTTTAAATTTTTGGATGTGAAAAACCTAATTTTTTTTAATTTTTTGCTATTTATCTATAGATAATTACTAATATTTACTTTTTTACTAGTTTAAATTGATTGATCTTATTGAGAATAATTTTGTTATCATATTTCAACCCATAGGAACGCTATACGCACAACAAAATCCAAAAAACACAAGTTTTTCTTAAACCATAATATCACGAGTTTTGCGTGTTTAGTATAAAATTATTATACGACTGCTTTTTCTTGATTACTTCAATGTGGCTGATAAATCAAAGCATTGGCAACCAAATACCATCATTTCCAACCATTTCCAACCATTTCCAACGAAAATTTATCATAAAACAATGAAATATGTGACTTCCTCTCATGAAATCACTTCTTATGAGACGTACATATTTCGTAATTGGAGACTCATTGATGCTTTTCAATAGTCATTGACAATCTTTCCAATCCCAATCTACGTCCCTTTGCAATTCCACATCATTGCACAACCAAAATCTTTCATTTTAGTCTACCTTTTTCTCTCATACATTAACCCATAGAAACATACAACAAGAGGAGAGAGAAGAGAGGAGAGAGAAATACTAAAATCAGATCTCTTCATTCAGTACATCATTTTTTTATTAGTTTGTTGCAATAATGAAGGGTGAAGAAATTGGGCATCTTGCCGCCTTGTGCATTCCTCTGATCTCCAACCAGTAGCAAGAAAATGATTTAAAAATGTTAATTTGGGAGGCATTGAAAAAAACAATGGCCCCTCTCCCCATATTTCATTTCTTTGTCACTTTTCAATTCTCTCACTAATTAAGTTTACTAAGCTTTAAACACAATAACTAGTTCAACTTTCTTCATGTTTATACTTAGCCTATGTGGTTTTTTGCATTTTGATGGGGCAAACGAGCTCGGTTTCGAGATCCAACTGGCAAATTGGCTTCATGACGTCGAAATCTATAAATGTGGGATCCATCGTGCACTTTTCGGCTCCCAGATCACATAGTTGCTTTATAAAACCAAATCTTTTGGGGATTAAATGGGGGGTCAAACGGACTTCGATTGACAAACCAAGACTTGCGTTGGGTTCCTGGCAATCAAACTCCATCTAGGAAAACTATAGCTCATCAATCCACAACCGTTTCATTTTGCATGAAGAATTGTTCTTTTATGCCTCCTGGACGACTTTTCCACTTCAAAACAGGCCCAATAAATCTCCTTTCATTGGCGTCCAAACGGGATAGGGCAACTTAGCCCTCGAATCCCACAAACTGATCTGACATAAACAACAACCATAAAAAGCATCAAGCTGCCACAAAATAGAATACTCAATAAAGCACAAGAACAACTCTCACCCTACCCCCCTTGACAAAATCAAGGCATGAAACTCCTTAAGGAATAGGCCCAGCATAATCTAATAGAAATCTAGAGCAAGTCACTAACTGACTGCTCCAGCACAGACTCGTGATGAAAAGAACTATTAAAGAGGCCATCCTAGGTGGTGGCCTGAACTACCTATCTAACTTAGGACAACTGGACTAGAACCTCCTACTAGGCGAGTACTCCTATAGCCTGGTCATCACAAAATTTCTTTTAACACACTTGTCTTTCAAGGTGTCACATACTCAGGTGTGTAAAAAGGAGGGAGTTGAGCATAGGGTGACCCAAGGAGAACAGGGCATCGGTCTCAGGTCCTCACTTGATACCTAAGAATCTACCAAGCTCTCACAAGGCAACACTTAATCCTTTTCGTTGTGCTCACTTTTGTTTTCGCTCCAACCTTTCTGATTTCTTTATTTTAGCAAGCTACTACCCTAAGAGACAAGGCATCGGCCTCGAGTTTGACTAGTCCCCAGGAACCTACCAAGCCCTCACAAGGTGACACTTAATCCTTTTCGTTGTGCTCACTTTTGTTTTCACTCCAACCTTTTTGATTTCTTTATTTTAGCGAGCTACTACCCCAAGAGACAAGGCATCGGCCCTGAGTGGCCCTGAGTCTGACTAGTCCCTAGGAACCTACCAAGCCCTCGCAAAGCGACAAGCAAATACTCTTAGGATTTTCCTTTCTTTTCTTTTTTATTTTAGGGGTTAGAACCCCTTTTTACTACACACCTCTGTATTTTTTATACTTCAAGCATACTCAAATTTTCCTCTTCCTTGTACTTTGGCAGGCTTCTCTAAACTACCCCACACTAGCAGGCACTCCTAAAACAACTACCTAATAGCAAGCTACTAGAACAGGGTCACCATTATTTTCTTCTAAAACAAGTCTTCAATGCTTGACAATGTCATTACAGGAGGTAGATAACCACTCGAACCTCCCCCATATATACCTAACCTAACCCTAGGACTTCATGCCTTAATTGCTAGTCCCCAACAAACAAAAAATTCTCCCATGAGTACATATACATGTAGCATAAAAGAAAGGTACTCATAAAGGAAGAACATCACTTAGACTGGGACAATAATATTTTCGCACAGCAAAAGGCTCCCTCTAGGTCCTTTATCAAATCTGTCAGATTCAATCACTAAAAAAATAAAACTTTTAAATGCATCCGCACCAAACAAACACATGGACCTCTTGGCCTAAAGGAATATAACATTTCACAAGCAACAAACTCGCGCTCATGTGGCCTTATGAAATAAAACACTAGAACCCAATAGAAACAACCCTCTTGGCCTAATGAGATAATCCATTACTATTCATAACATAACTCCACTACATCACAAGACCTCTTAGGCCCTATACTAAATGCATTAGGTTATTGGCTAAACGCTCGGCATAAATAACAAGGGGTGTCTGACAAATATGACGATAAACAATCCTATGCATCCATCACAGAGTAGGAAGGTGCTCAATTGCTACTTGACTCATAACCCAAACTAACCATCGGTGGCCAAAATAGGATGTGTCAGCAAGAAGATCCCAAAGTAGTCTAGGACTAATGTTAGAAGGTAATTGTAAGAGCTCCCCTAGACCACAATTGAAAAAGATATCTTCAACAAAAGCATAATTAGCCAGGGAATTTGCAAAGTGATTTGACTGTCGAGAAACTAGGTGACAAGTCGCCGTCTCAAAAATATGCAACATATCCAAGGCTGCATGATGATACATCCGTAGGATGGGATCCCACACACTATCGGTCCCATTCAACTGATTGATTACTAATTGCGAGTCACCTTTCACCAATAATCAGTGGATACCACCACATTGGGCTACATTCAGCCCCATAATCAAGGCCTTGTGTTCTACCATATTATTAGTAAAAGAATGTCCTAAATATACTCTGATTTTCATAACAACCCTACGTCGGGGATCTTTAATGACCACCCCAATACTCACATGTTTAGTGGGCCCTCTAGAAGCTCCGTCAAGATACAAAGTATAGACCCAGTCTTCAGTAATAGGCCACGCCATATTAATCATATCACTCGTACTTATGATAATCAAAGTCAAGGACAAGAGAGAGGATGAATAGCAAGTACAATCCCTCCTTCCTTGCTAAAATCGATAGGAAAGCTAGTCAGAACCTTTCGATAATGGTGGTAGTAGACCTTGATTTCCCACGTGAAAGATCCGTCTTCCACTCAATAACTTGATAACCTTTGCTCCACCAGATCACTCGACCTTGGTGGTAATGTTGCTTTAAATACAAATGCTCAAGATAGGGAATGGTTCACCCCATTTGATCATCTTGGTACTTATTGCAAGTTAAAGCTAAATCATGAAGGACCTCCATAGGCACCAAGCCCAACGTAAGCCCTTACACGTAATAAGGCTTCACCTTATTAAAGTTAACTTTATTCTTAAACTCTACCCCCTGCAAATCAGCTAAAAGGGTTGTAAAGCCATTCTTTCCTAAATGCATAATTATGTATGGCCCATCCCATTTGGGTTCTAATTTACCAGGACATAGCTCACGATGAGCATCATAGTACAACACCAACTGACCTTTCACAAATTTATATTTCTTAGCCCAAAGGTCATGAAGTGCGTTCATTCTCTTCTTCCCTACCTCTTGATATATATCCTTTCTGTAATGCTTTGAATTTCATCAAGATGTGCAAGAGAAGTATATCTTTTCTGTAATGCTTCTGTCTCACCCAACGATTGATTAAGAGAAAAATTCAAAGTGGTATCTCTATTTCCAATGGAAAAACACACTCTTCCCAATACACCAGCTTGAACGGGGTGTGGCCTGTAGCTCTCTTGCATGTCATGTTATAAGCCCATACTACCACATATAATTTCTTATCCCAATCTCGCTTACTTTCAGGTACTATCTTGGATAAGATTCCTAGCAATTGTTTATTCATACTCTCGACTCGACCATTTTCTTGAGGATTATATGAGGTAGTTTTATTGTGTTTAGTCTTCCAAGCTTCTGTCAAGGCTATGATAACTTTATTCAAGAAGTGTGTCCCTCGATCAGACACTATCTCCTTAGGTGGACCAAAACGGCAAACAATTTGCTCCATAATGAAACTTGCCATCTCCTTAGCTTTATGCTTCATCGTTGCTCAAGCTTTAGACCACTTTATAAAGTAGTCCATTGCTACAATAATATAAGGCTTTCGCGTAGTCGATGAAGGATATATAGGTACAACAAAATTGATACCCCATTTTTTGAAGATTAACATAACTAAAATAGGGTTTAGAGGTCACTTACAATTCTCCTTAGCATCGTGTCTTTGATAAACATCATACTGAACATAACTAAAAGCATCCTAAAAAATCGATGGCCACCAATATCCAGGATGGAGAGCTTTCTAGGCAGTAAGCTATCCAACAAAATGTCCCCCACATGCTAAATCACAGCATTCCTCTAGAATGAATGGTACCTCATCAGGTACTACACATCAATGATAAATATAATCCACGCCTTTTTGATACAAGACACCCACTATAATTGAAAATCCCCCCGTAGATAGATAATGTGTTATAGTTGCATACCAAGAAGGGATGGAAGCTATATCAATTTTAAATAGATATTCGATGTCACTTCCTTTAGCCATAATTTCCTTTGGCTCCTCGAAATCCACAAGACATTCCACAATACCCTGCAACTTTAGTGGCTTACACTTAATCTCATAATCAAACTCTTGCAAAGTGATTAACCACTTTACTAAATGGTCAAGTGGCTACAACTTGTTCAACAACAGTCTAAGTCCTTTTGCCTTCGTAAAGAATACCACTTTCTTATAAAGAATGTAGTGCCTAAATTTCTTTGTTGCAAAAACCATTCCAAGGCACAATTTCTCCATGTAAGTATAATTGATTTTAGATATCCCCAATTTATGGCTAGCAAAGGAAATTGGATGATACCATTTCTTTTCCCAAATTTGGGCTAAACAACATATTTGATACTATGCATTGTTGCTGCTAAAAATATATAGAAAACTTCACCTATTTTGGGTGCTTTTAGGTTTGGCACTTTTGCTAGTTCTTGCTTCATATCCTCAAAAGATACCTAACAAGCTTTGCTTCAATTAAACAAATAGTTAAAGGATACCAAGTTTGTCAATGGCAACGTTCTTTCTACCAATGCATTAACAAATCTCCGATAATATCCCACTGATGATAGAAAGCTATGTACCTCTTTTGAAGTATGTGGCGGGCTCATAGCGACTATAACCTTAATCTTTTCTAGGTCTGTTGCAATACCAACCAAGCTAACCACATGGCCTAGTAACAACCCATAGGATACGCAAAGACACACTTTCATGGATTAAGAGCAATGCAGAATTGTCTGCAATCCTAAAAATATTTTCTTGAAATAATCAATTGCTTTCCCTTGTGGTGACTTCCCCCAGATTATGGATGAAAACTTTTAACTCCTCTGGGAAAATGTCACCAAAGGTTTTATCTGTTGTACACATTGCCAAGAACCGGGTGCATTGCATAACCCAAAGGCCATCACATGATATGCAAAGGTACCAAAGACAATGATAAATGTCATTTTCAGCTTGTCTTTTTTCACAATAGCCATTTGGTTGTATCCAATAAAGCAATCCATAAATGAATCGATTTCCCTACTATCTGCTAATTGATACAAAATTTGAACAATGAATGGTAACGGATAGTAATCCTTAACCGTCTACTTATTAAGCTCTTTGAAATCTATGCAAAGTCGAATTTGATTATTATTATTCTTCCTGATAACAACTAGTGAACACCATTTTGTGTGTTGTACTGGAAATATCAAGCCAACTTTCTGTAAATTTGTCAACTCTTCGAATAGCCCATCTCTTAATTCAAAAGGCATACACCTTACTTTTTTTTCATAAGGCAACTACCTTCCTTTGGAGGAATGGTATGAATAGCCAGGATGGGAGGAATACATCTAAGCTCATCGTAACTCTAAGCAAAGATGCCACAAAAAACTTGATCAAGGACACATGGTCCTCTCTTTCTTCCAAATTGAGCATGGACCCTAATTTGATTGGCCGTGAATAATTCATCGTACCAAGGGCTAGCTTAATTACATATGTATCTCTTATCCTCTCCCAAGCCTCTATTGGCTCATTCAAAGTTACTTGATAGATATCCTTTGTAGTGGACCCCTCATTGGATTCGTCACTTGACTAGAAGATGGAGCGTCTAATGTTTGTAACTCTGATGAGGATAAAGGAACTCTCTCACTTTTAGGAGATTCATAGGCATCTACTACTACACATCTGGCATCTCTACCAAAGATTAACTGCCAGTGGGTATATCAATGTGACAGTTTGCTTGTAAGATCCATGGCATGCCTAGTAATACTTGATAACTAGGCCGCCCTGTAAACCTGATAATCCTAAAGTCTAGAATGCATTCCACATTGGTAGTGGTCACGTGGATATTAGTAATGCAACCTTCAGGTTGCCTTAAACTGTCATCAGCCATTTGAAGAATCGTGGAGGTATCCTTTTTTATTTCTAACCCCAGCTTGTCTATCAATTTTGAACTCGTAATGTTGATGGAGGATCCCACAACCACAATAGCATGATCCACTAATATTCCATCAGCCTATGTTGTTACTCTTGGACAATGCTTTTCAATATGCTCAAACCGATCACCACCTACTCGTGCTATGCTCAAGTGCTCAACGCCAGTGCTAAGAATCTTCTTAAATTCTTTACGCACTCTTGGAGACAATTTGATTAACTGCAGGAGGTTTACATCCGACTTAACTTCGTAAAGAGAACATGCTAAATTGAATTCATGATAGCTAGCAAGAGCCCTCTTTTCTAACCAGATCATTTTCTCTTTTGGTCTTTGAACCAGCTTTGGTGCCTCTTTCTTAACTTTTTCCTTCTTTTTTAGCAATTCCTTATCCTTCTTGGGGTCGGCTTTACCATCAATGGCTTTTAGAGGTCCACCTTCCATATCGAGATTAAGGACTTGCATCCCCTTATCATCTTTTTTAGGGTTTTCCTCGACAAGTTTTACCTTTTACCTTATCTTTGTCAGCTTCTTTGTCAAAATGAGCGGGATCTAGGACATGATAGTGAGTTATGGTGGATGGAAGGAGAAGAGTGGACTCACGATGGAGAAGACAAAGACACTGTTTGTTACACAAGTGAATTAGGTTCCAAGATTGAGACTTGGACTCATAAACACAATCTTGTGTATGTGGACAATGACACTAACACTTTACTGAAAAGAAAAGAGTACTATCATTGCATTAAGAAAAGGAAGCAAGTACAATGCTTTATAGGAAAGTAGGAAACTGCAGTAGGCACCACTGTGCATATGGGATAGGTAAGCCTACATGTCCTTGGCCCTGAAGCTCCATACAAAGAGGCTGTTAGTGAGTGTGATTGCTGAATCTCAACACCCCTCCTCAATCACAACTAGAAAGGCACAAAGTGTGTAGAGGTTGTAATGAGAACCACCTGCAAAGTGTGGGCACACCACAAACATGGTAGACACCAGAGGCTGTCGCAGAAAAGGCTAAGTGTGGTCACCAAAACATGATGGACATCCAAAGGCTATAACAGGGGCCTCACAAAGTGTACAGGGACTATAATGCCAAGTTAGATGAGAAGTTTACAAAGCTTATGGCAAGAAGCATTAGGGCTAGGAAATACAAGGCTTTTAAAATAGTCTATCAGAGTAATGAGAGTAGAAGGACTGATGAGTCTTGTCCTTCCGATCCTGGTGGTCTTCATCTTCATCTTCATCTTCATCTTTTGGTCCATGGTCTTCTTCTTCTTTCAAAGCTGCAAGATAGGCCTTTTGGGACCTCTTTCTAGCATGACAGAACTTCTCAGTGTGTCCGGTCCTTTTGCAAAAGTCACAGAAGAGCGGTTCCTTTTTTCCTTTGTATCTGTTGTTTACATATAACATTTGTTCATCCTTTGAAGTGCTAGGCTCTTCTTTGCTTTTAAGTTTCTTTTCTTCCTCTAGCAGAGAGGCTTTAATGTCAACAAGTTGAGGATCAGGCATATTGGTTAGAGTGGTTGATACATTATCATAAGCAGGAGGCAAACTTTTTAACAAGACACCAATACAAACATCTTCATCCATTTTTAGCTTTATCCCTGCAAGTTGAGTAAGCAGGCTTTCCATGTAGTTTAGATGGGATGCCAGGGATGTATGAGGCTTCATATCAAGTCGAAAAAATTCAATCAATAGACCATACTTAGATGACTTTGACTGTGCACCAAATAAGGTATCCAATTTATCCCAAGTGTCATGGGACATGTCACAGGCATCCACATGATGGATGTAGCTGTCGTCCAATTCCAGTTTAATGATGGCTTGTGCCTTGTCATCATTCTTCTACCAAGTAACTGCAAGGTCCGCATGTCGAGGTTTCTTCTCTTTGCCATTGGTAATGGCCCAAAGACCCTTCTTCATCAGAATGAGCTTGATGTGGGTTTGCCAGGTGTGAAACCCGACTCCCTTGAACCGAGCATTTGGAGAGTCTTTTCCCATGTTGGATGGTTGAAGTAGCAAATCAACTCCAGAATTTTGAGATTTTGTCAGTGGAAGAGCAAATTACAATGTGCCAAGGGACACAGGTAATGACAGTGTGAAAACACATTATGTCTGTGTTGATGTTGAGCTTGAATCTTCTTGTTCGGGGTTGTTCAGTCCTTCTTCAATCTTCTCAGGTCCTTCCCCTCCTTGATTTGGTACTAGGACAGTGGGTCAGAGTGGGCTTTAGCTTGGTTTAGTGGCAGGAGTGAGAAAATGAGAAAAAAATGAGCTTGGGAGATTTTGGCTATGGTGGAATTAGGGTTTCTGAGACAGGGGCTTGGTTTTTTGCAGATTGCACGAGTTATAGTTGATCATTTCCCAAAATTTTTACATGTATAGGAAGCTTAATTCAAGGGCTATCAAAGCCCTATAACAATTGATAAGATCGCGGGCAGTACGGGGCGCAGAGAGCTCGATCAGAAACGGCACAAATCAGGACAGGCGCAGTCAATTTCTGTAATGCCGGGGCTAGAGAGCAACAATGTCATCAATTAATGTGATAGGGAGTTGCGCCTAATGTTGGGGAACATCTTCCAAGAAGAGGTCATAAGATAATTTGACCTGTAGAGGGAGATCTCAACCCTTTATCAGAGGTATGTCCAGGCTGGCTATGGTGGCCACAAGACAGAAGCACAGAAGAATGACAATGCTGGAGCTATAGGAGCCCAATGTTGGATTGTTATGCAACAGAGGTAAGCTCAGGGAGTTTAGGAACAATCCTCCAGAAGAAAGCTTGGGGAGATATTGCCCGGTTCAAGAGATCTAAGAGCTCAAAGGCAGGTAGGTGCAGGTTTGGCTATGGCTGCCAAACAGGGCAGTGAGAAAAAAGAGTAGAAGATGAAGTCTTGAGCTGGACTGAGCTCAAGCTGAGATAGATGAAAGCGAAATGGAGCTGAAGGAGTAGTGCCATGCCTGTCTGTGCTCTGATACCATGTCAAAATGAGCGGGATCTAGGACATGGCAGTGAGTTATGGTGGATGGAAGGAGAAGAGTGGACTCATGATGGAGAAGACAAAGACACTGTTTGTTACACAAGTGAATTAGGTTCCAAGATTGAGACTTGGACTCATAAACACAATCTTGTGTATGTGGACAATGACACTAACACTTTACTGAAAAGAAAAGAGTACTATCATTGCATTAAGAAAAGGAAGCAAGTACAATGCTTTATAGGAAAGTAGGAAACTGCAGTAGGCACCACTGTGCATATGGGATAGGTAAGCCTGCATGTCCTTGGCCCTGAAGCTCCATACAAAGAGGCTGTTAGTGAGTGTGATTGCTGAATCTCAACATTCTTTACCAATTTGACCTCTTGTAATGACCCGCAAATTAGAAGCTTCAGTGCCATTGACACACACGGCTTCAATAATGCTAACTCCACTGCCACTAGGTAGCTTCTTTACAATAGCTTTCCCTCTTTGCAATATTTATTTTAGTTCCTCATCTTGCTGGAGATTATTTCCTTGTGCTTGATGGTTGATTGGACCTGGCTATTTACTTCTCTGCCGGAGAGAGTTAATCTTACTCCAACAAGTACTAGCTAGGTGGCAACACTTCCCGCATATTTCACATTTAACATTTGGACAATTCCTAGGGAAATGTTGGCCATCACACCACTTACAATTTAATCTTGAGGGGGCACCCTCTTCAGGGCATTGACTCCCTATCAAATTTTGTTACTTCTTTAGGAAATTGACATCAATGGCTATTTTTCTATATTGTTCGATGATCATATCAGTAAAGTGCTTCATCATATCCTTAACTTTGCTAAGGACATTTGAGGCACTTGACTCATAGCCATGATTGTCTACCTATCATTCCATTGGCCTAATCACTTAATTAGGAATTGGCTATTGATTTGGCTTCCAACACTTGGTGGAGCCATTTGATTAGCCATAGGCATGGTCACACTAGGAGGAGCTGGCAACATGGGCACATTTTGAATTTTGAATCATGCTTTCTCTCCCATTAGGAGTACTCATGGGCATCCCTTGACCTCCATTCATCAATGCCAAAGTGTTTCCAACACCTATACTCAGATTCCAATTTTCCCTAGAGCTATAGGCCACTTGTAATCGCGACTCTACCTCCTCAACTCTTGTAATGACTGTATCAATGTTAGTAAGAGCAAAACTACTCAGCTACACTTGAATACTAAAGTCCATCCCATTAAAAAAGTAGTGCAATTGAGTAGCACAGCTGGAATGGGAATATAGGTTTGCAACTTGCAAAATACTTCCTTAAGTTTCTTGGCATACCCACAAACATTCTCGTGAGGTTCTTGACATGTTACATTGAGACCACGTAGCCAGTAAACCTCCCTTTTTAGGGGCAAACTCTCCAAAAGGCCACAAAGAAGAAATCAATCATAGTTATGGTTCCAACCTCTAGGCTTTGATACCATACTATAACATATCCTTTCACATTCATATTAAAGAACATCATCAAGTGTCCTTTATCTTGAATTCGATAGTTACTTTTGGAATTCATTGATATGAAGTTCTACATCTTCCTTTTCTAGCCCATTAAAAATGGGTAGAGGAAATCCTAAGGCTGGCAAGTCCGGCATTCCTGTTAGGATTGCAATGGGTTGTGCCACAATGACAACCAGATTCACTAAAGGGGTTTGAACGATTAGAACTACTACTCCACTCGAAGTGGATTGACAATTGGAAGAGGTATAACGGACTATGCGTAGAGCTAGGGTTATTGAGACCCCTCCCTTGTAGGGGTATCAAACCACTCCTTTGCAAATAATATCTTCTAATAATTCCAACCTACCATCTAGTCCATTTAGCTCTTTCTTGCCTTTGAAGCTTAGCTTGATAGTCTTTTGGATCTATCTCACTGCCTTTTGGGGTAAACTAATGAACCGTTTCTTATTGATCGAGATTCAAAAACCGCCACTTATTGGTGGCTCTCGGTAAATGCATCACCTGTTATCGGACCTAAAACGGGCATGCCACTGGCTCTATGGCACTAGCTAGGCCTCTACTACTCACCTCAAACCACCCCACACGGCCTTCCGGCTAGGAGCATCTAAGGAATATGCTACCCTAACCTTAAATACAGAACTTTGTGTTTGTATGATTTGTAGTCCAATGGATAATCCTTATCCACACTCCTTAGATAGAGTCCCTAAACATATCAGTGTTATACACCATGTAAGCGCATACAAAGGGAGTACCCCTCGACTGATTACCGCAGCTCCACTACGGCTCTGTTACACCTCGGGGATTGGCTTCAAGATGTATCGTGAACACATAAAATACATTTGAAACAAGCTCTAGTCTTTTGATTAATTGATCCAAGAGATAATGAATAATCCTCACTAAATATTTTTCGAGGAACTAAACCTCTAACCCTATATCTTGGGGTACCTCACACTCTCAACGTAGGTCATCACTCATAAAAACAATTGCTATGCATCCACTATGATACCATTTAGTGCATGCAATGCAATTGTGTATGACTACTAATGGCACGTGAAATGGGCCGGCACTGGCTATAGCACTAGCTGGACCTCATGCTCATGACACACAAACACCCTCGCGGCCTCGCAGACCAATAGCGTCAATCTAATGCTGAAGGACAAACTGCCCTAAAGCTTAATTCCTGCGTTTATAGTTTATAGTCCAACGTTTTCCTAAAACTCCTCCAAGGGAGAACCCAAAGTACATAGGCATAATGCCTCGTCACACACATAGGAGGCACTCCACCGAGTCGGAGCCCCACTGCAGCTCTCCTACATCTCAAGGATTGGCCCTTTGATGCGCTGCTAAACATATAACACATACGAGCACAAATTCCTCTCAAGGTACCAATATTTTATGTTCTAGGATGTACCATTCCTCACTACAATTTTCCCCTTAGGACCCAACGACTAACCTACAGCTTAGGACATCCTCTCATGCTCATCGTTGGTCACAACCTAAGGAAGACAGGTGCCATACATTCAAGAGATTTTTTCTGATACCTTTTAATTGTTATGCTTAATGCAAATCGTGTATGGTTATGTGCTCAAACAAAAGAAAGATCAGCATTCTGCATGGTGCATAAAACATTCTTTCCATGAATTTTACTAGCGCGTGCTGCGTTGAAAGGAGGCATCGAGCCATGTACTCATGCTACCATCCTCTTTATTTAAACCATTTCCTATATGCCAAGTGCAATGCATAAATCAAATCTTTTCTTTATCTTTCAGTGTTTCAGCCCCTATTCACCCAACTCTTAGCATTTTGCATCATTGATCGGTTAGATAGGGTTTCTATGTATTTTTCCCTTTTAAAAGAATGATAAATACGCATAAAACATAGAAACGGGGACAAACCGAGGCCAACCTCGTACTTTGCCATTGTTATACATTGCACAAACATAGATATAATTTTCCCTAATTTTCCTCAGTCCATTTCCTATTTTTTCCTAATTTTAAACCTTTTTTTTTATTTTTGGGTATTTTTCCCTATTTTCTTTAATAAATAATGATTGAAAATGAAAGTTGATTGTGGGCTGTGGCCCTTGGGTTCATTGATAGTCAAAACTCAGATTTAGTTGGTGTGACATATGACATGTTGGCAAGGGTCTTTGAAGAAGCTATTAGAGTGAATGACCACCTCAAGGAGAGAAGCTCCAAGAGCTCAAATCGAGAAGATTCCAACGCTAGGAATTCAAAGAGGGCTTCAATGCAAAATGAGAGATCAAGACCAAGTGCTCAAGATAAAGGAAAGGACACTGATTCAAGACAAGAGCTAGCAGAGATGAAAATGGAAATAGCCGAATTGCAGGAGATGATGAGACAACCAATGTGGCCACATGTCCAATGCGTACATTATGGTGGAAACCACCTCCTAGCCAAGTGTCAGGACCCTAGGTCATGACCTTGCACTAATTGTGGTAGGTTCATCGGCCATGACACCGTGCATTGTCAATTACCTTGGAGACTCCCATACTTGCAGCCTTACGATCAACCCTACCTTGCAAATAGGCCGCCAAACTTCCTTGGAAGGGGAGTCCCATTGGCCCTCCCATCACCTAATGACACTAAGCTGACCATCCCAAGGATGGAGATAAACCCTACGGATATCCCTAGACCACTTGGACCCTATATGACCCATCCATGGTGTGACACTCTAGTCCACTATGTGGAGGAGATGAATGGCAACGAGCCTTACGTACACCCTTACGTATCATATGACAAAGAAGGAAATGCAGTCCTTATGGACTACCGACCAGTATTGGTGATGGTGTTAGGTAGAGGGAGAGGTAGAGGCCTAGGAGGGTAGACCCAAGAGCCAATCGTGTGTTGGACTTGCCATCTCCCAAGACATGTGTCTTCGCTTTGTCCCGAGAGGGAGAAAGCAAGTAGAGACAAGGCTGACCTAAGATGCGCTGTGTGGAATCACTCATCTCTTTGTCAATTTCCCTAGACAAAAGCCATCCTCTAGTTTGGGAAACCAACCATCAGTCCCATTGGAGTTGTTCGGTGTCAAGACACTCGATGGGGAGGCCATACCTATCCCATTGCATGTCATGACCCATGTGCAGACAAAGTAGGCTGGCATATCATTTCCAGGACCTAGTAATCTGAACACAACCTCAATTGGAAGAAAGCATTGGAGACGGAGGAAGAGGAGACATGTGCTAAGATCATGCTCAAAACCAAAAGTGTCATGACATTGCTTGTTGGGAAGAAAGTCACTAACACAGAGATAGAAACATCAGCTCCAAAGATGACTGAGAAGGGAAGTGCTAAGGTCGGGGAGTACCCCAACCCAAAGTGCCAACTTGAAGCAATTGAGAAAGTGAAGAAGTGAGTGAAAGAATCCCAAGATCACGTGAAAGATGATGAGCCCATACTAGAAGACGAGATTAATGATCTCTCAAGTATAAGCATGCCAGTCTCACCCCCACGACCAAGATCGAGGGATGCGATAAGCAGTGCCACTTAGATAAAGTCTAAATGCTACAGGCCAACAAATTAGTCAAGGCCATTGGCCAAGAACCGCAGAGTTAGGAGAGAAGCAAGCAACTAGAGACCTCCTTAATATATTGGTGATCACCCTTGTGACTCTAAGCTTAGGAGACCTGCTTAGGCAGCATCCAACTCTATGGCAAGAGCTGAAATGGTTGGCCAAATAATCAAATGAGCAAGTTGCCACAGACTTACATGAGCATGACACAGGACCACAAATACGAAGCCTGATGATGCACTCTACTTCTAAGTCCTTGCACGTCAATGCTTTCTAGGAAGGCACGACGCAAAAATGCAAATACCAAGTCTGATGATGCACTCTGCATCTAAGTCCTTGCACGTCAATGCTTTCTAGGAAGGCATAGAGATGCATGCAGTCCTGCCTATCTTAGCTGTTGGAGATGTCACAAGAAAGGGAATTGTGGACACATGAGCAAGAGTTAGTGTGCTAAGCCATGCGGTACTCCAAACTTGGGATAACTCACAAGTCGAGACTACTAGGTTTAACATCACACTGGCTAATGGAATGAAGGTGAAACCATTTGGTGTATTAAAGAATTGGCCAGTGAAGATCGCAGGAATCCAATTATCTGTTGAATTTATAGTCACATGAAGGGAGTAGACTACGACATCCTGCTAGGTCGACCCTAGATATGCAACTTGAGAGTCATAGAAGACTGGGGCAATGGTCTTATCTTCCTAGAAAATCGAAAGGAGGTTGTAAGAGTGGAGATGGACACTTGGAAGACTACATGGTTGACCTAGATGCCATTTCCACCATGTTGAAGGGTGATTGCCAGATTAGAAAATCCTACAGGCCCTTAACCAAGTATATCATGTGACTTGAGGACAAGGAGACTGGATGCATGCCATTGCTACCATTGAACTACCGTCCTCGGACAATGAGGAGTATAAACAAGCCATAAAGACAACTGACAAGACCAAGGACATACCCTCAGTACCAGTCTCCATGATGGCGGGAGGCCTACGTGAAAGACCCAGCCCTATCATATTTCAAGTCCCGAACAATAGATGAGATCTTCTTGAAACCCTAGGATATCTAACCGACAAGTTGGCTGGCAATCGAGTAATGAATCTCAAGCCACTCCAAGATCTCTTGGATGAGCCTAAGTGGCGATGGTCCAAGGTGCATTATTTAAACTTGATATACAATTGGGCCTTAATCCCCGACCAACAAGAAGAGACGTATCAGGACTTGGGGGGGATGATAAGCAATCAGACAAAGATAGCTTTGATGACAAAAAAGAAGACTAATGTTCCTTCATGAGAGCAAAGGGGAAATAGACACAATAGAATACAACAGTGGGGGAGGTGTAAATGAACAAATACGAGTTGACTCCAGACCATGCAAATAGAATACCTTTAGGATAGAAAGAGGAGTCATGCGCATGGATTGCGATCGAACCTAGTTGGAGCACATAGGCGCACTTGACTACAAGCAGGCAAGCCTAGCCCACAACCAAGTGACACACCACCGTTAAGAACTGACTCACCTTCCAAGCTGCGACCACCAGGAGAGACTCCCTCTTCTAGTGAAGATGGAGAGTTCAATTCTGGGTTAGAGGTCAGCTTAGATAGTGATCGTGAGATACCTTGAGCGTCTAGGACTAGATGCACCAAGGGAGACCTACCCGTCCACCTAAGGCACCGATGGTTAAGGGAGGAACAACAGAAGTTGCCTAAGGATACACAGGAAAAAGAGCAACAAAAACCACAAGACCTATCAAAGAGATTCAAGAAATTCAAAAAAGGAGATAGAGTAGTGATCTTGTTGGGAGCCAAACAACAAGGGCAAGCAAGTGAACCAATTGAAGGACCCACCAAGGTCAAGGAGGTCAATTTAACCAGGGAAGGGGAGACACCCCACCTGCCTTTATAGCCTATGACTTGACTAAGGAAGAGAAAGCAAGTCTCATTGCTCTCTTACATGAATATATAGATGTCTTTGCTTGGTCCCTAGAAGAGCATAAAGGGGTAGACCCGAGTGTAGTGTCTCACAACATACCCATGACACTTGACGCAATGCCGGTCAAGTAGCAACTGTACCCTGTGAATCCAAATCACATCCATGCCGTCAAGGAGGAAACTGACAAGCTAATGAGAGTAGGATTTGTCTATGAAATTGAGCACACAAACTAGGTTTTGCCCACAGTCATTTTGTTGAAGAAGAATGGAAATATTAGAGTGTGTGTCAATTATAAGAAGGTAAACACTCGTACACCAAGCACATACTCAACAAAGTGGCTAGTAAAGAGGCCTACAATTTTTTGTACGGCTTGTCTAGATAAAATTAGGTGCAAGTGCATCCTAAGGATAGGCATAAGACTGCATTTGCCACCACTGAGTGGGGCGTCTTTGCTTGCATAGTCATGCCTTGTGGGTTGACTAATGCACTAACTACCTTCCAAAGGCTTATGTGCACTATACTCAAAGAAATTCTTAGAAAGGAGTTATAGGTCTTTGTGGATGACTTGTGTGTTCACTCTACTTGGAAGGAACACTTAGGCAAACTCCAAGCAGCGGTGTCAACTATATTGTCTCTCGTTGAAACCCTTGAAGTGCTAGTTTTGGGTAAAGCATGGATGCATCTTAGGGCATGTAGTGTCGAAGAACGGCATTGCCATAGGCTTCTCAAAGGTCACAGTCATTGTTGATCCACCCCAATTGACTACAAGGGTGTTCAATGCTTCTTAGGCCATACAGGGTATTATCAACGGTTTGTATTAAACTATACATTGATTGCTAGATCTCTATACAAGATGTTGATCATATTCAAATGGACCGAGGAATGTCAACGCGCGTATGAGGAACTGAAAAAGGCTTTGACCACGTCACCAATTCAATGAGCCCTAGATTGGACACTCACATTCCATGTGCACATTGATACTTTGAAATTGGCCATAGGAGCTGTGTTGTGCTAGCCTAGTCAACACAACCTAGATTACCCAATGAGCTTTGCTAGCAAACAACTCACTGAGACCAAAATGAATTACTCAAAAATAGAGAGATAGGGTTTGACCATGGTATTTGCTGTAAAGAAATTTTGACATTATCTTTTGGCTATGCCTTTTACTTTCTTTGTTGACCATCGAGCCTTGTTATATCTTGTTAATAAACCTTGTGCTACAAGATGCATCAATTGATGGCTACTTCTGCTATTAGAATTTGACTTCTCCATGGTGGTGCATAAAGGGAAACAATGCTACATGGCTGACCATATGTCTCGCATTCCCATAGGAGAAGCTATTGGGCAAAGCAACCCATCTTGCCCTTGTCATGCATTTCATGTGCCTCTATGAGTATTGGGCAAGTTGATAGCAGCCTTGTGGGCCTACCGCACGGGCTTATAAAATTGCTATGGGGTAGAATCCCTTTAGGTTGACCTATGGAACTGAGGCAATTCTACCCTTAGAGTTCTTCATTCCTAGCTTGAGGATAGCCCTTCAAGAGAGATGGGATGGGAAGGAAGCATGGACGAAATGCTTGGTGGAGCTCAAATGCTTATCGTAAACTCAACTTCTAGCCACCCATGCGCTAATATGGAAGAAGGCAAGACACAAAAACTGGTTTGATAAGCATGTCAAGTAGTGAGACTTTGAATAGGGCGACTTAGTACTGTTGTACTCAGTCAAGGGACATAAACAAAAAATGAGATTTAGGGGGTTAGGACCTTTCAGAGTTTGGGCCATCAGCTGAACTGGCAACGTAGAACTCGAAACCCTAGAAGGTGAGGGCATATGCTTCTTCAATGGCAGCCGCATAAAGAAGTACTACCCTCCCTTGCACCCGCTGCATGAGCCTCCAATGCTACAGACCCCTATCAATGTACAAGTAGCCAGTGTCACTCAGATCGACGATGGGGATGAGTAAGCTGTAGAACCAACTTATGTAAGCATAATGGTCACTACCAAGCACACATGCACCTTCAATGCATTGATTGATGAGAGAGTTGACTTTCATGTCTTAACTCACGATCATTGGATCCAAATTGGCAAACCGCAATTACAGAGTCCACCAACGCCAAGCTCAGCCTGTATGGGGGCCGATCATATTCACTCTTGGGAAAGTGCAATGCTATAGTTTCTATCGAGTCTAAAAGCATGCCGATGATCTTCTATGTGTTGCCCAACACTAAAGATGTAGGCATGGAGTCGCTGTTAGGGGACGAACCTTTAAGAAGCATGCCCATTGTAATGTTGACTACAAGTCGCAGCATATCCACCTGGCCATGGGAAACATCCACATATTTACAGCTTTTAGCAAGGGCTACGTGACTCCTTCCAAGTCCACAAGCCACCGGTAGTAGAGAAACTTGCCGCCAAGTCTAAGGAGGGGGGTAGTGCTTCGCTACAGTCCACCAAGCCTCAAGACTAGCAAATCACTTAAGTCAAAGCTAAGGCCCATGAGTCAAAGCTTCAATGGATGCCTAAACTACAAGGATTTCTACCTAGGAGCAAACACCCATAACCCCGTAGGACTAAAAACCCCACCTCACATCTTAGGAGGCTAAACCGCAACTATATACATCGACGTACGGTGGTCAAGCGCTGCAATGGATCCCCAAGACCTTATTGCAAGTGCAAGGCTATTACAAGGGTAATGCCTCGATATGGATTCCTAAGGCCAAAATGACCAAAGGCACTAATTGAACCTCACCCTCGAGTTTGACCACACAAGGCCACATGACACATCATCCAAGACCAAGGTAGTAAAAGCCTCTGGATTCAAAGCCTTCAGAATCACCAACACATAAACTAGTGAAGACTGAGCAAGTCTATTGACCCAAACCACACCCTACTACTTACACACATGCCATGACTAGTTCTACAACTCATGGACCATCACATGAATGTCGCAGTGCACCAATAGTAGCCACAACTCATAACCTACTGTACAAAGGGCCCACCCGCAAGCCCAGGAACAACTAAAGCGGCCACCATCAGCTCTGCTGAACTCTCTACTTTTGTCAACCCCAATCTCCAGCTGGCCTTAGACCCTCTTATGAACGACCATCGATTCTGACTATGGCCATGGACTTAGTAAAAAACACAGTGGATGACTTGGTTGCCTGTCTTAAATGTTTAGATGCCACCTTCATGTCGCTTGCTAAAAGCTATGACCGCTTAGACTTGGGACTCTTGGATGAGCCTATAGAAAATGGAAGTATGGACACTCCCGTACTCTTAGGAATAATCAGAATTTGTGTTTGCTAAGGCTTTTGAGGCAGCTAAGGAACTGATTGCCACCGATGTTTCTTGTGAACAAGTGCAGAAACAATGCCTCATCACCTCATATGACAAGCGCACAGCTTACGCCAATGATCAAGAGATAGAAGACTTGAAACAACTTGCTGACATCGACTCCCCTTTCTTGAGGAAATGGTACACTCTTCACCTTCAATGGGAGCTCGAAGGGTGTTAGATCATTGATGCCGCACAATCAAAGCATCGGAGTATGACCCAACTTATGTCGATCCAATCTCTTATAGGGTATTGACGACCATTCATGATCGACCCATGGAAGAACACATTCAAGGACACCCCTACTTAGATCACATCCTCACCAAGAAGAAACCGTATATTGCTAGTTTCTTAGAATCCGGTGACTTCTTGCTTGATGTCTTTACTTACACCACCCAAATAGGCATCCGACCTTTCGACATGGACCGATATGCTCGGATGGAATATAGTTCAAAGTTCTATGCTTGGCTCATGCAAAAGTAAAGCACTATGCCCATGCAATGAACACCCTCTACTCTCTAACTTTCAATCCTAGGAAGGATCCTTCTCAATTTCGAGGAGGGGGTAAAGGGGTAAGGTGAATCAAAATCAACTCAAACACATAAGAAAATAAGAAAAGGAAAAACATACCTTAAAAGCCTCAATCCATACCTAAGAATAGAAAAGGAAGGAAAAAATTAACTAGCGATTGAGGAAAATGTCACAAAATTTTGAAATAAAGCTTGAAGGGAAAGTCTATTTCTGTACAAAAAATGTTTCAATTCAGTAAGCATTAAGCCTTTTCTTCTAGTAAGTAACTGTTTTGAAAAGCACTAATGATAAACCATGGTTCATGATAGGAGCTAAAAATGTCATAGCAAGACCAAGCCCATCGCCTTTTCTTCATGGAAGAGGAAAGAGAAAACTATGGCCTTTCTCTCAAAAATCGCACCTACAATCAGCTCAAATTCAGGAGCATTCACAACATTGAAGAGGTGGTGGCCAATGAGAAGGCTGTCAAGAGGGTTGTAGAATAGTGCAATCTCGCCAAGTACATCAAAAAGTTTGTGGACAAGAGCTCGCCAACCACAATAAGCGTGTGGAATTCTTAAGGGCATACGACCCTGACAAGGAGTGTGGGATAGTAACTGGGGGAGCAAAGAAGGAACCAAATGAGTGCAGGTCCCACTCAGTAAGACCTTGGTAGAGAAGGCACTGGGTTTGGAACCAAAGGTGGAAAAGAGGCAGAAGAGAGATGTTTATGCCATGTTGAAGGTGAAAAAGGAGAACATCTTAACCAACGATGGCATATGCATCCAAGACATCCCCGACTTTGAGGTCTAATTGCAGGCTAAGGTGACCCACTCCCTCTTCTCTAGCCAAAGGTACAACTTGCTTATGCACAAGATCGGCATAGCCATGCTAGAGAGCGTGGCAGCCCACTCGCTTGATGAGGTGGATTGGAATGGCTATGTGCAAAAAACCATTGACCCAATCCACTAAAGCACTAGCCCTTGGAAGCAGACCGACAGGTGGATAGTGTCCAACATCAAAAGGAGCTGAGAGAAAGAACATTCAGTCAAAGCCTTGTTCATTGGGTATGGAGGAATCTTAAATGCTCTTATCTAGGAAGCGATAAAGGAGGCATAGGAAGGAGAGGAGGGAGCGGATGAAACACTTGACACATCATCTCCTCATCACGATAAAGAACAATCGAGTGAGAGGACAATTAGTCAAGAGGAGGGAGACTAAGAAGCTCAGTCCAGCAGAAGGAAATCAAAGAAGTTGAAGAAGAAGATGACATGGAAAAAGCAGGAAGAAGAAAGGAAGAAAAAGGAGAAAGCGGACTTGCAACAGAAAGCGAAGAGTCAGCAAGAGGTGGAGGAAAAAAAGAAGAAGGAGAGAAAAGAGTTTGAGAGGCTGGAGGGAGAGTCAAACAGAGCCAAGGAAGAGAGGAAGAGAAAGGCCACTGAGAAGAAGGAGGAGTTGAGGAAGAAGGAAGAGGAAGACATCAGGTTGGCCAAACATAGGTCAATGGAGCAATAAGGCAAACAAGGCGAGATGGACACCTTGAGCCCAAGGAGAGATGAGGACCTAGGCTCAAGCACATAGGTACTGGGAGGCATGCCAACCGGAGCGCAGAAGGGCAAGGGAAAATCCCCCATCCATGCCATTTTGACCCTCATGGTACCTATCCCCACGACAAAAATGCCCAACCAGGGCACCCTGGTCATGGTTGATGCCAATAATCTTATGGCATGGGTGCAATACTTTGTTAACAAGGAATTGGCTCAAGCAAAGAGCATGGAAACCCTGATCGTAGGGCAAAAAAGACCAGCAGTAGTAGATGCTGAGTCAAGGAAAGACCCTAGAGGCAAAAGGTGGGAACTTCCACAACTCTCATCCCCACAACTGTGATGCCACCCGCTAACTACGACGAGTATGTCGTGGAGCTACTCTTTTAGCTAGGGAAAGCCAAGGAGGAAAAGAGAATAGAGGTGGCTAAGTGGGAAGTCGAAAAAGAGTCGAGAAAGCTACTCTCTTAGCTAGGGAAAGCCAAGGAGGAAAAGAGAATAGAGGTGGCTAAGTTGGAGGTCGAGAAAGAGTCAGTGGCAACCTTCTAGCTAGAAAAAACCCGACAAGTGGCCATGTACCAAAAAGAAATTAACAAGCTAAAAGCAAAGCTGAGTACTAAGGAAGAAAATGAGAAAACTTGGAGACAACAGTTTGAAGACGAAAGCAAGATCTAGTTGCACCACAACACGAGTATAAACTCTTAATAATGTAGCATGAGGACCTAGAAGCTTAGCTGAAAAGAGTCCAACTGGACATGGAGGAGCTTGTTGCAAGAGAAGCAAAAAGAGAAAAGGAACAAGAGGAACATCATCGAGAGGTCGAAGACTTGGTAGTCAAGGTGTTCTTAGAGATAGATGAGCAGGAGAGGCTAGAAAGAGAAATTGAGCACTTGGAAAAGGAGAAGGAGGTGATCACTCACAAGTGGAAAGCATAGGTATCGGCAATAATAGCCTTAACAAAGAGCTAGGGGGAGAGCTGCAGGGAGATGATGAAGAGAGCAGAAGGGAAACCTGCAATGAATGGAGGGTGGAAACTGTAGTGCGTCATCTAGCTCAAGGGGAGAAAGAAAAAATACTCATTAAAAGCAAAGCAGAGGCCACCTAGGTGGGCTTCCAAACTTAGCAACACGCCTTCTTGAATACCTTATTGGATGCCACACAAGCAGAGGAAGGAGAATCCATAGAAGTCGTCAAGAAGAAGTTAGGAATGGCACACAAGGTCTTGAGAGCAGGCCTCTAGATGCCACCACAACCTTTGGGAGTTGGCCTTAGCCTTGAAGAGTAGCACCACTATCTCCTGCTGGCAGGCCTAACCCCATAAGAAGAGGACACACTTGGATTCATAGAAGGGGCGCAACAAGAGCCAAGGCAGGAGGAGGAGGCAAAAATGAACTTGTAAATGGGACTGCAGGAAGAAGAGCTTGTCCCACCGTCTCCTTCCCCACGATCAGAGGAGCAGCGACGACAAGCGGATATCTCGGTAGAAAGAAAGGCAGCACTGAGAAAAAGGAGAAAAAATGGTGGAGGAAACAAGAAGAAGATGGAATGCCACAGGAGTAATGGCACCATCGGTACCTATCCCAAGGACGAATCCCCAACAACCGTCCACACCGACCTTGTGATCTGGGAGAGGCAAGAAATGGCCAAGAATCCCTTTGATTTTAATTTCCAATTCCCCACCACCCTGCATAGAGTTTTGCCCATCAAAGTGGTGGAGGAGGTGATTAATATCGGAGGCAGGCTTAGGGAGATGTGGCTAAAGGAGAGAGAACAAAACCTCACTCTATGGGGCATTGAAGACATTGAATTTTGGCAAAACAAAGTTTTTGAAGTGACAAGGTCTGTGCTCGGTTATGAATGCCAATCTACATGGAGAAGGCCAATTTGTGACATCAACATGGACACTTGGATGGCCTTTTGCAACACCCAACCCTTCAAGCAGAACAACCCAATTTTCATGCCCTACCCTCGAAGGGTAGGAGTGGATTTTGACTCCAATGTCCATGGCCGGTATGACTTCTCAATAATCTATAATCTGCATTGTACTATATATGAAGACACTCTTATTTTCACATCTGAAAATTTGTATGATACCATGATCCACTTCATCAATGAATTCTCTTCGTGCCCTGACCCCACCTTTATTACCACCTATAACTATCTTAGATTTCTTAGGATACTCCTTAGGCAAGACCCCACTCCACAAGAGCACAGCCTCCCAGCCCTTCATTTTGATCCTAATGCTATAGATAGTTGCGCAACGGCTCAACTAATGATGCAAGTTGCATTACTACCATTTTTCTTATCTCTTCTAGAGGATATGAATGATAGCCACTTCACCCACTTCAATCATCCATTCCTCTTCACCACTGGCCTTCAAGTCCTCCTAGATCTCAAGGGGTATCTCCAAAGCCACCAATTCCTTAACAAATCTATTAAGCCTTCTTCTTTGCCTCGCTTTGATGACGAAGACTAGCTTCTGTCATGACTACGTAACTCAAAAAAAGAGAGAGAGAGAAAGAAATAAAGAAAGAAAGAAAGGCAAGAAAGTATAAAACAAAAAGAGAAACAAAGAAAATGGAAATGGAAAGAGATATCACACAAGACATAGCAAGCTACACATAGACCATAGTCATTGCACCTAGGGGTTCTCAAGTTAGGCACATCCAGTGGCTTCGGTTGGCTGCCTCACCCCCTAGCCCTTTTTGATCCCCCATTACACATGCTTAGGGAACCTCAAGGGTTGGACATACCTAGGGAGGTAATACTCGAGACTTGTCTCCCTAAGCTTTAATCAGTGCATTTCACCTTTACATACACAGGGTCCTCAAGTGTGGGACATCACCCATACCATCAGATTGAGCTCCTCATTCCAGCAGCACAAGCACAATGCACTACAAGGTGAGGTAGATACCCCCCTAGATAGAGCACATCTTCTCTTTTTAGGTACTCCCCGATGCTGCAAACACCAACTTTGTGTTAAGATGACAAGCTCAACACATGCGGACATTGATGATGGACCGCCTGGTTAGATGGGTCCACACGTCCACACTTAGCACGTTGGTGGTCATTATTACTCACACATGGCCACTGACTCATTACTTATTATATTAAGGTTGTTACACCTATTTATAGCTGGCATAGTTATAGCGCTAGTCGACTAGTGTAGTTTGTTATGCATTGTTTGACTTGGTAGGTCACTTTCCTTTATGTTGTACCTTATCTATACTTTGTGTACATTGTAAAGTGTGTGGAAGAAGAAGAAGAAATCAGCAAGAAAACGTTTTGGCCTCCATCTCTCTTCTTGTCTCTTGAGTAAGCTTCTCCTTGTGCATTCTGAGTGTGTTCGGTGCAGCATCTTGAGCAAGTCCCTCCACCATGCGATTCTTGACATGGTATCAGAGCCGCACCACTGAGAGAGGCTGATTTCAAAGGTTGAAGCAAAGGAGAAGAAGCAAGGTTCAAGCAAGCAAGCCATGGGTAAGAAGCTCTCCCATTCTTCCACTCTCTCTCTTGGATAGTGCCTGTGGAGGCACTGGAAGTAGGGTCGAGCAAAAATCTCAGATTGCAGTGAGATTTGGTGTGCACAAAGAGCGCAGTTATTTTGGGCATCTGAGGCCATCTCAGGCCCTGTTTTAGAGCCGCAAGGTTGTGGACAGCAGTTTCAGGGTACACTGTGATTTCGGCTGTTTTGACCGAAAGTGGGTGCGCAGGTTACAAATTGCGAATCTGTAATTCTTGAGGTGTTTGCAGGAAGCAAACATAAGGTTTATCTGCAAACAAGTTGCAGATTGCATGTATTATTGAGCAAACAGTGAAAAAGGCTGTCTGATGTATTGCTGTGCACTACAGGTCAAAGGTTGTAGAAGATTTGCTTGCTGTTTGGTATTAGTTTTGTGATAATGGCAGAGAACAGTGGAAGCCCCATCATTGAGAAGCTCGACAAGGACAACTACCCATCATGGAAGTTTTGTGTCACGAACTTCCTTATTGGAAAAGGCCTCTATGAGTTTGTTTCAGGTGAAGAAAAGGAGCCGGAGGTGAGTGATCCTCCAACTGCAGAAGAGACAAAGGCACGGAAGAAATAGGATGCAAAAGATAAAAAGATCATGTATTGGCTGTCTGCAGTAATTGACAATAATATGCTGGGACATATTAGAAATGCAGAGAATTCATATGCAGCTTGGACCATACTTGAAAGTATGTTTTCTGTAAATACAAAGGCACGAAAGATTCAACTCAAGCAAGAGTTGAATACATTGAAGAAAGGGAAGATGTCTATCAATGAGTATGCACTGAAGATAAGGAGCATTGCAGATGCCTTGGCAGCGATTGATGCAATGCCCGATGATGATGATTTGGTGTCGTCTACCTTGGGTGGACTTAACAATGAAAAGGATTGGAAGTCTTTTGTAACTTCCGTATATGTTAGAAAGCCATTCCCAGATTTCGATGAGTTGGTTTCCCTTATGATCACTGAAGAGATCAACATGCAGAGTGAGATATCTGAAAAAAGTGGTGAACAGGTCCAAGCTTTCTACTCCAGTTTAGGAAGAGGACGTGGCAGGTTCTCTTCAAGAGGTCGTGTTACAGGACATGGTAGTGACAACGAGCAAAACAGATTGAATCAGCAATTTGGCGATATGCAGGTTTCAGGAGGTCGTGGTAACTTTAGAGGCAGGGGGAGCTTTAGAGGAAGAGGTGGATGGCAGAACAGAGGTTCTATCAACTCTGGTATTTTGTGTCACTACTGTGGCAAAACACGTCATATTGCAGCCCAATGTTATGCTAAGAAAGATGATATTCGTAGTGGTAAGTTGCAACAAGGAAACTATGCATCGTCTTCATGACAGAATGAAGACAAAAATGAACGTCTGTTTGTTATGTAGCATATGTTGAATGCTGTTATAGGAAAGGGAACACATGATGATGTTTGGTATATTGATTCAGGTGCATCCCATCATATGACCAACCATGCATAATGGTTTGGAGAGATGCGAAATTTGCAAAATGCAGGTTATGAACAGATGGGTGATGATTCATGCCACCCAATTTCACACATTGGAAAAGTTCCCTTGTCCTTGCATGATGGTAAGACAAAGAGTCTTTCAGATGTATTACATATGCCATCTATTACAAAGAAATTGGTGTCAGTGGGTCAGATGGTAGAGCAAGGGCTGCAAGTCAGATTTAATGCAAAGGGCTACTTTGTAGAAGACTTCAATGACAAGTGCAGGTTGGTAGCAAAGGGAAGTAGATTTGGACATATGTTTACTCTGGATGCTGGAATTCCTACTATGAATGCTACTATGTATGCTAAAGGAAAAGGTGTTGTCGTAGATATTGAAATTTGGCACAAACGCATTGGACATGCAAATGTACAAAGGCTGAAATTAATGCAGTCCAAAGGGTTGGTTACAGGTTTGCCTACATTTAGAGTTGCAAAATTTCATAAGGTATGCGAAGCATGTCAGTTTGGTAAGCAGGCAAGACAACCTCCTGAAGAATATTTTACTGGTAAGAAGCCTGATGTATCACACTTGAAAGTGTTTGGCTGCATTGCGTATGTTCATGTGCTAGATGAGTTGCGGAAGAAACTAGATCCAAAGGCTGAAAAGTGTGTCTTTATTGGATACTCCTTAGAGTAGAAAGGGTATCGCTGTTATAACCCTGTCACATGTAAGTTCAAAGTGAGCAAGGATGTCATCTTTGATGAAATGAGCAATTGGTATGCATCTAGTGGTGATGCATTGGATGATGATGATGATCATGACACTCATGTGCAGGCTGAAAAGCAAGAATCACAGACTCTTAGTGGGCCAGAGACATCATCTGGTAGTCCTTGGTCTAGGAGACTAAGGAGTACCTCTACATCTTCAGGTGCATCTAGCAGCACTACAGGTAAAGACAAAGGAAAGAATAAAGTGTCAGATGGCATTGATGCAGTTCTTGATGGAGACTCCAGTGGCTCAGAGAGCTTGGATAATGAGCTTGGCATTCCTTTTGTCAGGACACCAGGTGTACAGAGAGCTCATAATAATGCAAAGGCTCCATTGAGTGATCCAATGGTACGCAGATCTAGCAAGGTCAGATACCCTATTAAAAGATTTGGTTTTGAAGGTTATGCAGCTCACCATTATGCTTATATGGTGAAACTAGTTGAGGATGTTGAGCCCACTTGTTTTGAGGATGTTGTTGGTCATGCTCATTGGGATGCAGCAATGGATGAGGAGATGGCTACATTAGAGGCCAATAAGACTTGGGATCTAGTATCATTGCCGAAGGGAAAGAAAGCTATTGGATGTAAGTGGGTTTATAAGATTAAGCACAATGCAGATGGTTCTATTAGTAGGTACAAAGCTAGGTTGGTTGCAAAAGGCTATGCCCAGACATATGGCATATATTATGATGAAACCTTCAGTCCAGTTGCTAGGATGGCAACTGTCAGATGTGTGATTTCTTTGGCAGCAGCCAAAGGTTGGAGGTTGCAGCAAATGGATGTGAAGAATGCCTTCTTGCATGGTGATTTACAGGAAGAAGTGTATATGGATCAACCAGCAGGTTATGAAGATTTAGAGCATCTCACGTATGTGTGCAGGTTGAAGAAGGTGCTCTATGGGCTCAAGAAAGCACCTAGAGCATGGTCTAACAAGATCAGAGAGTATCTTGTCAATATTTGCTTTTATGTTTCTGATGCTGATCACTCACTTTATGTGAGAAAGGGAGATGTAGGTTTGGTCATCATAGTCATCTATGTGGATGACTTGATTATTACAGGTGATAGTGATAGTGGGATTATTGAAGTCAAGGACTTTTTGAAGAAGAAGTTTGAGATGAAGGATTTAGGTGAGCTAAGGTACTTCCTTGGCATTGAGGTGATTAGATGTGATGATGGTATATGGCTGTCCCAAAGACAGTATGGCTTGGATATGTTGTCCAAGTATGGTATGACAGCATGCAAACCACTTTCAGTCCCGTTGGAGCAGAATGTAAAGTTGAGTGCTGATGTTGGGGATGAGATAGAAGACCCTACTATGTTTAGGAGGATAGTGGGGAGTTTGATCTACATGACCATTACAAGGCCAGACTTGAGCTATGCTGTTGGTCTTGTGAGTCAGTTTATGCAAGTACCTAGAAAGCCACATTTGGATGCAGTCAGACGGATATTGGGATATGTGAAGTCCACATTACATTATGGACTTTTCTATGAGGCAGGTACAGATGTACAGGTGTTTGGATACACAGATGCAGATTAGGATGGTAGTATGTCTGATAGAAGATCTACAGCGGATACATGTTCTCTCTTGGTAGTGCAGCAGTTGCTTGGAGCAGCAAAAAGCAATCTACAGTTGCTTTGTCGAGTACAGAGGCTGAGTATAGAGGTGCTGCTGTTGCAGCATGTGAGGTAGTATGGCTACAAAAGTTAATGGTTGATTTGGATGTGCAGGTGGAAGGTCCAGTTGTCATTTATTGTGACAACATGAGCAGTATACAGTTGGCTAGGAACCCTGTGTTCCATGCCAGGACAAAACATATTGAGGTACACTACCACTTTGTGAGAGAGAAGGTACTAGCAGGTGAGATTGACTTGGTGTATGTCAGCACACAGGATCAGATAGCTAACATCTTCACAAAGGCATTGGGTACAAAGAAGCTCCAAAAGTTTTGAAGCTTACTTGGAGTCGCAGAGATGCAGTTGAGCTTGAGGGGGAGTGTTAAGATGACAAGCTCAACACATGCGGACATTGATGATGGACCGCCTGGTTAGATGGGTCCACATGTCCACACTTAGCACGTCGATGGTCATTATGACTCACACATGGCCACTAACTCATTACTTATTCTATTCAGGTTGTTACACCTATTTATAGCTGGCATAGTTATAGTGCCAGTTGACTAGTATAGTCGGCTATGCATTGTTTGTCTTGGTAGGTCACTTTCCTTTATGTTGTACCTTATCTATACTTTGTGTACATTGTAAAGTGTGTGGAAGAAGAAGAAGAAATCAGCAAGAAAACGTTTTGGCCTCCATCTCTCTTCTTGTCTCTTGAGTGAGCTTCTCCTTGTGCATTCTGAGTGTGTTCGGCGCAGCATCTTGAGCAAGTCCCTCCACCACGCGATTCTTGACACTTTGGAGGCCCCATCATTTATGCAATGCGCTCTCTAGGATTTCACCACCTTAGCCAGGTGATCTATTTCTTTCCAAGACCAATTTCCTAAGACCTCATTATCATCGAGCTATATGTCCATCCTTTTTCATCTCACCTTCATCAGCTCAAAATTGCAAGTGTCCTGGCACTAGCAACCGCCTAAGATGGGGTCATCTTATGCGACAATGTCACCATGCAGGAAAAACAAGGGAAAGCATATTGAGGCAGCCTCAGTCAAAAAGTGAATGAAGAAGCTCATTTGGAACAATGCAGGAGAAATCCAGCTAGCTCCAACTACATTGGCAAGGCCCTCTTAAGGATGAGGCCCTGTCAATGAGGGAGGATTCTCCCTCGAGAAAGGAGATAAGAATGGAATATTGTAGCAAGGCTCTCTCAAGGATTTGAACGCTCTTGCAATGAAAGTGTGAGACACAATGTAATTCATTTTATAAGGCACACATGTTTCCTTCGGTGCAAGTGGTGAACTCTACATAGACAAAAGTAAAGGGATAAGGAAAACTTGAAGGGAGTAAGGAAATCCATGTTCAGATCATGTTGTAGTAGTCGCAAAGAACAAGAAGATGGATCCATCCAACACTATATTCAATTTTAAAAGATGGATCCGCCATCAACCTCTCTCCAAGCAATAGCGATTCGCTGTCCAACATGATATTCAATTTCAAAAGACAAGTTCCCTCGAGGACAATAGCAAAGAGGGACCCACCCCAACTACATCTTCAATTTCAAGGGCTAGTAACACCAACCCCTACAAGGGCTTGCACACAAAGTCAAAAAAGCCATTGGGCTATACCCATCCTTCCTTCCCTTCACATTAGTGCCATGGGACTGGCACTAAAACTAGGAGGGGGATTATGCTAACCTCAGCATAAGAAGAAAGCAGAAAAAGTGAAAAATTGCAAGTTGGGTCACCTAAAAGAAGGGCGGTCTCTAAAAATTAAGTCAAGGTAAAAGCGCATTTTTAAACGCAAGGCCCCCCTAAAACTCTTGTAAAAGAGCACCAGGCTCCCTCCTGCGCAAATTGTAAAAGGTAGGTGGGCATTAGTAAGAAAGAAGGCAAATAGAAGGCACATAGAGGAAAAGGAAAAAATGACCTTGCCACAATGGTTGATCATGTAAAAAAGGGGATGAGGGGATGAACGCCCGAAAAGAAATTTAGGGTTTTATATATAAATTTGAAAAGTGAATAAAGAGCTCATTCTTTGGTGTGTGGTAAAGTGGAATCTTCTTCTTTTCTCCTTCTCTTCTCTTACTTGCTTGCTTGTGAGTGCTTGAGGGAGGGAGTGTGAGTGTGTGAGGGAGTGAGTGCGTGAGGGTGAGGGATCTTGGAGGTGAAACCCTCTACTGTCTCCTCTCTTCTTCTTCTCTTCGTTTCTCTTCTCTCATCTCATGCGTGGCTATGGAGGATGGATCTTGGAGGAAGAGGCTTAAGGATTCTTGAGCTTGCATCACGAATCGTGGAGCTATCGGAGTGCTTGAGAGAGGAAGAAACTCAATTGAGCATCAAGGTAAACTCACTACACTCATAGAGAGGGATAGCGCATCAGCTATGTGAGAGGTAGCCACTATTTCTTGCTTGAAACACTTGAAGGAATAAGTGGTCCATGGGTCTTAGTGGTTGAGCGTGAGCTCCCTCTACAACCTCCACACAATTCTCTTGATGGGTGGTTTATGACAATTTAAGACAACCACAAGGTTCCATTATCAAAGTCCATGTGACTATTACTAATGTGGAATTCATTTTGGACTTTAGGATTATTAGATTTGTATTATGGCCAAGCTATCAAGCATTATTAGAAAGGCCATGGATATTGCAATGTCACTATCAAGTTGATATGCCTATTGGTCATCTAATTTTGGTAGAGGTGCCAGATGTGTAATAATAGATGCATATCTTGAATCTCCTCAAAGCGAGAGAGTTCCCTTATCTTTGATAGAATTAGATGCATTAGAGGATCCTTTTAGTAGTGAAACTTTGTTGAGAGATGAATCAAGACAGAGATCCACTATAGAAGATATCTACCAGGTGAATCTGAATAAGCCAATAGAAGCTCAACATAACCAGATACGTGGATGTGATTGCAATAGATCTTGATACATTGGATGAGCCACAACTGATTAAATTAGGATCTATGCTTAGTTTGGAAGAGAGGAAGCACTAAGTATCCTTGATCCAAGAATTTTGCGATATTTTTGCCTAGAGCTGTGATGAGTTGAGGGGTATTTCTCTAAGTCTTCCTATGCATACTATTCCCCTGAAGGAATATAATTTTCTTGTTCAACAAAAATAAGGTGTATATCTTTTGAGCTAAGGGATGAACTATTTGAGAAGCTACAAAAAGTATATAAGGGTGGTATGATATTTCCTATACAAGACACAGAGTGGTGTTCACTAGTAGTTATAAGGGGGAAAAAAGCAAATCTAACTTTGCATAGATTTTTGGGAGCTAATAAATAGACGGTCAAAGATTACTATTGGTTGCCATTTATTGATCAAATTCTATATTAGTTAGTAGGTAGGGATAGCTATTTGTTTATGAACTAATTTTTTTATTATAACCAAATGGCTATCGTAGAGGAAAATAAGTTGAAAATGATATTTATAACTATATTTGCTATCTTTACGTATCATATTATGGCTTTTGGATTATACAATAGGAAGAATATAAAGCATCCATTGACTCCTATCATAGCTATACTACCATTACAGAAGTGGGACATTGATTTCATCAGACCTATACATCCTTCATCAACTACATGAAAGCATTATATCATTGTGGTGATAGATTACTTCATGAAATGGTTTGAAGCCCATGCTACAATGAAGGATAATGCCAAGGAAATAGCCATTGGACCAGACTGTTTTCTATTTTGGTCCACTTAAGGAGCTTGTGTTTGATCATAGGATACATTTTTTGAATAAATTGATTGAGGCTTTGACAGAAGCTTTGAAGATTAAACATAATCAGACCATGCCTTACAACCCCCAAGCTAATGGGCAAGTAGAGAGTACTAATACGCAGCTTGTGAAGATTTTATTTAAGACTGTATCTGAAGGTAAGCGGGATTGGGATGAAAAGTTGTATGTGTCTATTTGGGCTTATAATATGACATTAAAAAGAGTAGAGCTACCTATAGTAAGGTTTTCTTTAAACCATTCTTTAGATAAAGCGGAAGCATTGCAAGAAAGGCTCAGTTCCCTTGCACATCTTAACAAGATTAAGTTACAATCCTTGCTACATCAAGAAGTAGGAAAGAAGGGGATGAAAATGGTTCACGACCTTTGGGCTAAGAAGTATAAATTTTCTAAGGGTCAATTGGTCCTATATTATGATACTCGTCGTGAGCTCTTCCCATGCAAGTTGGAACCTAAATGGGATGGTCCTTATAAGATTATTCATACAAGCAAGAATGGCTCTATAGATCTTTTAGTGGATTTGCAAGGGGTAGAGCTAAAAAATAAAGTAAACTTTAATAAATTAAAGCCCTATTATGTGTAGAGGTTGATGTTGGACTTGGTGCCTTTGTTTAGGATTCAGCTTAAACTTGCAGACAGTACTAGGATTATCAGATATAGGGAAAGTCATTCCTTATCTTGAGTATCCATATTTAGAGAAATGTTACCATCAAGGCAAAGTGATTTGTTGGAGTGCAGATTGTCACATTACTGAGTGGCAAGATGGATCTTTCATGTGGAACATTAAAATCTATTTCCACCAGTGTCATGGGGTTCTTACTAGCATCCCTATTGATTTTAGTGAGGAAGGAGGGATTATACCTATCTTACACACTCTCTCCAGGTTAGACTTTGATTATCATAAGTTCGTTGGTCATTATGGAAAGTTATATCAATGAACCTATGGTTTACACATTATATTTTGATGGAGCTTCTCAAGGACCTGCTAAGCATGCGACGGTGTAGGGGTTATCATAAAAGACCCCCCTCGTGGAGCGATTTTAAAAATGGGAGTGTATTTAGGTATTGCTTTTACGAATAACATGGTAGAGTACAAGGCCTTGCTTATGGGATTAAATTTAGCCAGATGTAGTGGTATTTTCCGGTTATTGGTGAAAGGTGACTCACAATTAGTGATCAACCAATTGAATGGGACCTTTAGTGTGAGAGATCCCATTCTATGGATATACCATCGTGCGACCTTGGATACCTTTGAGCTCTTTGAGGTAGTGTCTTGCTAGCTGATTTTCTGGCAATGGAATTGCTTTGCAAACTCCCTGGCTAATTATGCCTTTGTTGAAGATGTCTTAACTATGGTCTTGAGGGGTTTTTATAATTGACTCTTGATGTTAGTCTAGGGCTACTATGAGGATTGCTCGTTGACATATACTGTTTTGGCAGCCAATGGTTAGTATGGGTTATGAGCTAGGTAGCAATTGACCATCTTCATATTCTATCATTGGCGCATCAGATTGTTCAATGGCATATTCATCGGACACCCATTGTTGCCATTTATGCAAGGGGGTTAGCTAATAATTTGATAAATTTAGTGTAGGGCTTGAGCTGCCCATAGTTTTGTGATTTACTAAGGTTTCTGTGGGAACCAAGGGTTTGCTTTTAGCTGTAGGTTATTGAATTGTGTATTTCATGGTTATATCTTTTAAGGCCAAGATGGCCCTTTATTCTTGCAAAGAATTGTTTGATTTCGTTAGGCCAAGATGACCATTTGTTAGTTTGATGCAGATGCTATTAATGGCTTTTTGTTTTAGTGATGCATGAAACACACTCAACAGAGTATCTAAACAGAGTCTCTTGCTGTGGAGAAGCTTCTTGTGGCCAATTCCAAGTGATATCCTTCTTTTACGAGTTTTTTCCCTTTATGCTATACGTGTATATGTATGTGGTTTTCTTTTTGTTGGGGAAGGGCATTCAAGGCATGAAGTCTCAAGGTTAGGTTAGGTGTGTTTGGGAAGGTTTGAGGCATTGTATGCCTCCTATAAAGACATTTTTGGGCAATGTAAGAGCTATTTTTGAGGGTAGTTCTAGTGACCCTATCTTGCTAGCCTACTAGGTAGCTATTTCTAGAGATCCCTATTAGTTGTTGTGAGGTACCTAGGGAAGCTTGCCAAATAAAAGAGAAAAAACAATGAGTATATTTGAAATATGTAAAATATGCAAGTATGTAAAAAGGGATTCTAACTCCTAAAATAAGAAAATCCAAAGAAAGAAAAATCTCAAAGAGCTGATCATCATTGCCTTGCGCAAAGGCTTGGTAGGTTCCTCGAGATGAGTCGACCTGGAGCCGATGCCTTGTTTTCCCAGGGATGGCATTTAGCTAGAAAAATAAATAAGAATAGTTGGAGCAAAAACAAAAGTAAGCAAAAGAAAAAGAGAAATCATGTCGCCTTGCGAGAGCTTGGTAGGTTCTTGGGTACCAAGGCAAGACTTTAGGCCGATGCCTTGTTCTCCTTGGATCACAATATACTCGACTCTCTCCTTTTTACATGTCTAAGTATAAATTATTGAAGTGAAAAAAGTGATCAAATAGAAAAAATATGTAACTTTCTATAGACCACACTATAGGAGTCCTCACCTAGTAGGAGTTCGTGGTCGTGTTCTCCTAGGTCAAGCAAGCAAGCTAGACTACTACTTAGGATGACTCCTTCGATAGCTCTTTTAGCAAGTCTATATTGAAACAGTTGGTTAGCGACTAGCTATGGATCTCTATTAGACTATTGTGGGCCTATCTCTCATGGACTTCATGCTTTGATTTTGTCAAGGGATGGGGAGCAAGCTATGTTTATGCTATGTTGTGTATTTCATTTGTAGTAGCTTGATGCTCTTTATGGTTTATATTTGTGCAAATCAGTTTGTGGGTTCAATGGGATGAGTCACCCTGTCTTATGGTCACCACCAATGAGAGCTAAATTTTAGAGCTGAATTTAAAGTTCAAAAGTGGTCCGAGAGCCGTAAAAGAGCCATTTTTGGCAAAAAATAAAACAATTGCGGATCACAGAGCTAGAGTTTTGCTAGATGCATTTTGACATAAAAAATGCAACACAAGTGTCCATTTGTTCATCGAAGTCTATTTGACCCCCCATTTAATGGCCACAATCTTTGGCGTTATGAAATGGCTACTAGATCTAGAAGCTAAAAAGCAAGTGACAGAGGCTAAGGTAATAGATTTCAATACAGCTAGAATGCCACTCATCCAATTGGATTGTGAATCCAAAGTTATCAACTAGCTATAAAAGAATATTAACAGCTTTTTGTTTTTGAAATGTGACACGTGCGTATGTAGATTATAATTAAGTGTCTCTTATTTAATTTTTATTATGAATTTTTTCATTCTTGTGATGAAAAATGATTAAAAATGGTTGAACATGCTTGAATATATCTCAAATCATATAACAATGAATAATTTTTAGCAAATCACATGATAATAATCAAAATCGTAAAATCCATAGCAAGATTTAATAGGAAAATGATAATTTTATGGGGTTTTTACAATTCAAATGGAGTTTCTATGGAGTTATATTGAATATATTTTTGAATCATAATTCACATAAGCTACATGAATTTGAAAATTAAAGAAACCACTAATTAATATTAAAATAAATGATAAAAATCATAAATAATAATTTTTTGATAGAAAAAATTAGTTTGAGGTTGAAAAAGATTATTAAAAATTAGAGGAAGGTTCATGAGTGTATAATGATTGTAGAGCATGAGATTGGCCTAAGTCTACACCTATTTCTGTATTAAAGTGGTCATTTAGAGGGTGTTTTTATGAAAAAAATATTGTGAAACATAGAATAATAGATGAACACATAAAGAAGCTATCATGTTAAGAATTTTACATAAAAATATAAATGCTTGTGCATTGAAATAAAATATATAGAACTCGCTTTATTTAAATTAAAAGGGATAATAGTACAGATTAGTCTAGTATTATTTCTAAGCAATGCAGTAATATATTAGAAAGAAAATCGTTGAAGGAATGTTTTCATATGAAACATTGGCTGATTTGTGTCTAATTTATTTGAGCACTACATGATATTATATCTTTCATTTTCATTCTTATATATGGTATTAAGAAAGAGGAAGTTTCTTGAATGCATTGCAATTGGTTGTTAAAACAATTGACCAATGATGACAGCATGTGAGGATTCTCGAGCTATAGGATAGAACAATTTTCTTTGGGGAATGTTATGTGAGGAAACAAAAATATCTCCTAGAATGCTTTATCAAAAGAGTGAGCACGATTGTTGTTTATGTTTAGATGATGCATCCCGGGGCTAATTCTTGGGGTGTAGGAGAGCCATAAGAGCCATAGCGATTGGTTGAAGGGTGTTCTGTATATGTGTCTAATGAGGTGTTGCTTATCTATGTGTGTGGTATACTCCCTCTATTGGATTTGGGATGGGAAAAATCATTGAACTAGAAATTGATACAAATGCGTGATTTATTTAGTGTAATGTATAATCTCCAGATGCTCCTCCAGACTGCAAGGCTATGAGGCTGGGTTGGTGAGCATAAGAGGCCTTAGTAGAGCCTTAGAGCCATTGTTGGATCCATTTTAGGTCATGACACTTGGATAATATATCTAAGCCATATTGTCTTTGGGAAAACCATATATTATGAGCGTAATCGATTATCTCACACTACAAGAAAATAGGGGAATAGCGACGGGTAGTTCCGATGAAAATTAGCGGTGTCGCTATTTGCGTCACAAATAGTAACCGTACTTAGAAAAAAAAAGGGCCAAAACCCAAGCGTGGCATTTTTCTACAAAGGTGAAAGAGAGAGAAAAATAGATAATGAGTTTAGGAGGGAGAGGGAGAGAAAGAGAGAAAGAGAGAGAAGGAGAGCTTCTCACCGCCACCGCCACCACCACCATTTGCAAAGAAGAGAAGGAAGTGCATGAAGGGCGAAGAGGAGCCACCGTCGTGAAGAGGAGATGAAGAATCTATCCTCGGGCCTTTGCGGTGAGTGCATTGCTTCCTCTTGGTTTGTTCTTGTTCTTTCTTCTTTTCTTTTGTTTGTTTTTGTTGAGAATGAGGTGCATTGAGGGAGAAAGAGAGAAAATAAGAGAGGGAGAATAAGAAAGAAAAAGGAAGAAAGAACGAGAGAGAGAGGGAATAAACATGAAACATAATGAAGAAAGAGAGAAATAGAGTGAGAGAGAGGGAGGGAGAGAGAAAAATGAATGAGAAAACATGAGGGGGTACAGAAAAACAAAGAGAGGGTTTGTTCTTGTTCTTTAAATTTTTCTTTTCTTATTTGTTTTTTTTTCAATGATGTGCATTAAGGGAGAAAGACAAGAAATGAGATAAGAAATGAGAGAGGGCGAAGAATGTGGTGCATTGAGGGATAACGATAGAAAAAGAGAGAGGGAGAAGAAGAAATGAAAAGAAATAGAAAATGAAAGAGAGAGAGAGAGAGAGAGAGAGAGAGAGAGAGAGAGAGAGAGAGAGAGAGAGAATAAACATGAAATATAACAAAGAAATGGGAAGAGAGAGAGAGAGAGGGAGGGAGAGAGGAGAATGAGTGAGAAAACATAAGGGGGTGGAGAGAAACAAAGAGTGGGGCAAAAAAGAAAGAGAGATAGAGAGAGAACAAAAGATAGAAAATAAGAGAAGGAGAAAAAGAAAGAAAGAGGAAGAGAGAAATGGCTGTTGTATTTGCTGTACTCTCGTGTTCTGAACTGTTGAGCAACATATGAAAGATAGGATGGTGGATGTAGTAGTAGTAGTAGCAGCAGTAGCAGTAGCAGTAGCAGTAGCAGTAGCAGTAGCAGTAGCAGTAGCAGTAGCAGTAGCAGTAGCAGTAGCAGTAGCAGTAGCAGTAGCAGTAGCAGTAGCAGTAGCAATAGCAATAGCAGTAGCAGTAGCAGTAGCGGTAGCAGTAGCAGTAGCAGTAGTAGTAAAGAGAGAGAGAGAGAGAGAGAGAGAGAGAGAGAGGTTTTGTTAAAGGTGCAACTTGGGTGTGTTAGATGCTTCGAGAAGGCGCGGAAGGCCTGTGTCTCTAGGCCTGGTAAAGTGAAATAGAGATTGGACTTGGAGGTGAATGGATGGTTTTCTTGACATGCTTTGCGCTACCTCCTCCTATGCTCTACATATTGAGTCACACACAAAGGAAAAAAGGTGGCAAGATCCGGTGCAATACCACAGGACGGGGAACACTCCAACGTAGGGTAGCTAGTCCCTCGCCCCCACGCATAGCATATTAGACTTTACACACTGTAGGCCCGCACGTAAGGGGATGAAGAGAAACAAAGAGAGGGGAAACAGAAAGAGAGAGAGAGAGAGAGAGAGAGAGAGAGAGAGAGAGAGAGAGAATAAGAGAGGGAGAAGAAGAAAGGAAGAGGAAGAGAGAACAAGAAAGAGAGAATAAACATGAAAGACAAAGAAAACATGAAAGAGAAAGTGGAGAGAACATAGAACAAAGAATGCAAAGAAAGTTGCAAAGAAAGAGGGAGAAACAAAGAAAGGAGGAGAAAACCAAGACTTTAGTTGACATTAATTTTGTTTCAGAATTAGAACAATTTAAGAAAGAAAAAGAGAACGAGAACAAAAACAAAATGTTTATCGTAACGTAGACCAAATGAAAAACGATGAAGGTTTAGGGTGTTCAAGATCATGAGGCATATCTTAATCAACGTGTCTCGTGTCCTTGCTCTCAATGCAAGCTAGAGATTAGACAAAAATGTCGATTGTCTATAGAACATGTACGATGCTTTGGCGAGTTTCAATCAGAGATCATTGATTAGGCGATCTCAAACTTTGAGAAAATGGTAAGGAAAGTGTATACCAATCATGCATTGTATTCGCAAACTAATTGAATATCATATACTGTGCTTTGCTTGAATCTTTATATCGATATAAAGATTCAAGGGTTATAGTAGTCTCCGAGACCAAGGATTGACTATAGATCTACTACTTGATGATATATTTGGTTCACTAAGAGTAGGTGATTCTGGATTTTTCTATTTGCAAATAACTAATATGACCATCAACATCATCCAATGCATCTCTAGTAGATGCATACCAACTACTCATCTCATCAAAATAACATTCATGCTCATCCAAAACTCACCAGTATTAACAGGGTTATAGTAATCATATTCTTTCTACTTACTAGAGTATTCAATGAAAATACATTTTTTAGCCTTTGGATTCAATTTCTTCCTTAACTCATCAAGTACATAAAAATATGTAATACAACTAAACATTTTTAAGTGTGATACATTAGGTTTCTTACCTATAAAGCATTCTTTAGGAGTCAAACCATGAATTGTAGTTGTGGGAGACCTAATTATAATGTAGATAGCATATGAATAGCCTTAGACAAAAATGATATACTTGCATGTAAATTGTCACTTTATCCCATGAGACCTCAAGAAATCACTGAACATATAAGGGAGGTATTTTTTCCCTCCATCTAACCTCAAGAACTTAACTTTCAAGCCTATTTCTTTTTCACCAACTACATTGAAACATTCTAGATAGGCTCTCAAATATCTATATGCACAATATTAGGTATATGCTTGCTTATATCATGCAAAAATGTAAGATTCTGATCTTTCACGCATGAACTACCTTTATAAGTCGTAAGGATAATTTTTGAATTAGATAATGGCAAAATTTTTTAATCACCCTCTCCTCTAGCCGACTGTCCTGTTGGAGGAAGAGGGGAATAGCATGTATAAGCAAGCTCCTTGCTGGAGCTTGCTAAGGGTATGGGAGTATGTGAGATGCCACACAGGGGAGGGAGGATCCCCTCCCCTCACCTATTTAATATGTTACAAATGCTAGGGAGGAAAAAAGGCTAGAAATCATGAGGGATGGGGAGGATAGGAGAGCCGTCATTCTGTCAACAACTGATAGAGAGGAGGAAGCAAAGAAAATTGGTGTTGTCGCTGCCATTGAGAGGGAAGGAGGCACCGCGTGAGGCCGGTGTCATCCATCGAGAGTGGAGGGAGGAGTCATTAGACTCCTGGCGGCTACCATGGAGCCAGAAGAGGTCACCGCTGCCATAAGAGCGAGAGGGGGGGGGAACCAGAAACTATCTATAAGCTGCCGTGAAGGTGGGCGCCACCGTGCTGCCATGGAGAAGGAGAAGAGTCATGAAGCCGTCAGTCAGATCTCACGATCACCTTCTCTTTTGCCACGTAAAGGTCTCACCACTCTACCAGGAAGCCTCAGAAGCTTCTATAGCTCCTAAGAAGCCCCCCGTCATATGGGCTCCTTAAAGCCCTTATTTCCCCCCCATACAAAAATTCCTTCCTAAGTCCCTTTCATACCCTTTCCTCCCACCCTCTCAAAATTCCCTCCTAAGGGCTCTTTAAGCCCCTTTTCCCCCCTTTTCTTGTGGGCCTTTAAAAGGCCTTCCAAAGAGGTTTGATAAATCCCCCTCCCTGGGTTTTAAAACCCTTCTCATGGGTTTTCCCCACCCCCCCAGGATTTTTCCACCCAATTCCATGCGAATTCCACCTAATACCCTTACCGTAAGGTTTCCCACAAGTCCTCAAAGCCTTCTTGTGGATTTTTCCTCCCCTAGCCAGTTTTAAGGCCTTCTAAAGCCAATTCACAAAGGGAGTTCGCGTATGAAGGAGATGGAAAATATCTAACTCCAAGGAGAAAAGGCTGAATTCGAAATGGCTCCTAAGAAAGCCCAAGGCGCAACCACAGGAGGATCATCTCCTAGCATCCACGTGGATATCTTGCCACAAGTCTAGGTTTTTCTTCCTAATTTTCTATTTACGTCGTTATAATTCAATCGTGCGTGGATGATTTTTGGAGATAAGATGCATTTTTTTGTCTTAAATACTTTGCTTAATTTAAAAGAATTAGCTCATGACGAAAGAGTTCGATCATTAGTACTTTCAATAAAATAAACAAAATAAAGTGAGAAAAAAATTGATATGCATTTCTAGCAAGTAGTTTTTGTGCATTTCAATGACTTGAACTTAGATTAATGTCCATATTTATAAGATGGAATTATGAAAGTACACTCCGATTAAGCATGAAAGGAATTAACCACATATTGCATTATTGAATATCTTTTTTTGAAATGATTCGTAAAGAAAGTTATTAGCAATAGTAGAAAATTGCTAGGACTACATGAAGAAAATTTAAGTAGGCAAGTGGTCTAAAAAACTTAATTTAACGGAAGGGTGTGTAAGTTCTACATACGACAAATTCATTCGGAAATGAAAGTAGTAAAAGGGCTGCATGTTTTAGCATAAATCTTGTTCGCATGTCATAGGATGACTAATTGGAATTAGGCTATAACCTAACCTATGCTTGATCTTAAACGAAAAAGTTAGGGTTGAAAATCAACTTATGCGTAGATAATAAGTCATGTGGTTATGGAAATGATAGCGTAATTATCTTAAAAAATAGACAGGTTAAATTGGCATAAACCTAAACACCTAAAATCACGGAGTACTCGTTGAAAAGGGCTAATTCAATGCAACATATCCCAACGAACTGACTAGGGTTAGCACGTTGGAGACATTACCTAGTCGCTCGTTTTGCCAAAGCTGAAACCCCGATACCCTAAAGACTTGCCCACATTTACGGACAGTAGGGCATACTTGCGAGAAAAGATCTAGGGTTTTTACCCTAAGGATCTCTCACTAAAAAGATGAAACTCGAAACCCTAGGATCGACAATGTCAGCCTAATGCAATCAGGAACGGATTGTTATATCTAATCATGACACCGTGATTGGAAGACACCGTTGATGGATAGAATAGTCCCATAGTTTGATGCGACACTTGTGCAACAAGTTGCAGAGTTGCATGATCTTGTGATTGGATCACAAGGGAATGGCCAATTCCTCGGAATGAGGTTGGCAGATTCTTACGCAAGTTATCTTGCAAGAGGATGAATAATCATCCTAATATAGTATCTTTCTGGGGTAAAGATAATTGCTTGGAAGCAAAGGAAAAGCCAATAAATTGGAATAACATATGAACTTAATGTATTGATCAAGTCGGGTTAATAGGGTACGCCCTAACCCACGATATGGGGGATCTTGCCAAGCCACAATTGATCTCGGATCGAGTGCTGGATGCATTCAAAAAGAAGGATTTGCTCCTTAGCAGTTGGCCAAAAATAACGACCAATGGAATTGTTTGTGCTTGTAATAATTTTAAGAGCACTGTTTTTCTTTGTTTGCTCAAAGAATTAAAGGATAAATGGATATCTAATGCTTCAGGTTGAAGGCTTGAAGGGAGAGGCAGCTCCAGTTACCCTCGAGTGTATGCCTGACCCTAACCAAGGGGGTTGTTAACCGCGTCGGGAAGGTGGACTGAACTTGCCGCGAGAGGTCTCTCCGTTAATTACTACTTGGAGCAGGAGGACGCTTGGGTGCCAGGGGGGCTCTGGCTGTAAATCTCTCGCCTTCCGGGCCCTGCACAAGAGGCTAACATGACTCGGGATTGGATCTCGAGGCCTGCATACTAGTCTACGGACGGAATCTTGGATTAGTGATCCCTGTGGATTGCTGGATAGCCTTCGGGCAGATTGTGGATAAGCCTACGGGCTGGACTTTATGTATTTCAAAGATAAATATGATAACCTGTTAAAAAGGAACTTGTTTGACATTGTTTTTCTATGTCAAGTGTTATGATTACGTGAAGGAACCAATGCTTAACGGGCTAATTAAGAAAGCTGATTGATACATGTCCAACTAAATGTGTTAGATAATTAAATAACTAAAACAACTTGAGGAAAGTGCGGTGGATGTGGCCATAGGTCTGTCCTACGGATGGGTGGTCTCGGTTGGCTGGTAACTTTTCTCAATCAAGATGGACAGTAGGAAGAATGTTCAAAGAATACGAACAGCAAGAGCGTTGACCTAGAGTCTAAGTTATAGATGATCCCAATTTATGATGTTTTAGGGGAACGGAATGGGACTATGCCTTATGGTAGAGAGGTTGAGCTTCGCATCCCTCTCATTTCCCATTATCCTTGAACCAAGTGCAACGTGAATCCGCTTCAAACCTGGCATTTCTGCATAAAGTAGTTCGCTTGGGTTCGACGCTAGTTGCCGTTCAGAAATGACCAATAGGGAAAACCCTAATTCAAGTCGGTCCTAAGTGGGAATGGCCGGAATACTTCCACTACGTGGCAGACGCGGAAAGTCCTAGATCACAAACCCCGTAACATTCCATGGGAGTGCCGGGCGGAGCTTTCTAGACATCCTTTCCGATGGACTGCTAAGACGTGTCCTGAAGATAACAAGTGGACACGTTACAAAAAATAATTTCATTGCTTGCTTCTCAAACTGACATACTTCACAAACTTTATGTGATTGTGTAACTCTAAATGTAGGAAAACTTGTAACTAACCCATTAGATTACATTAATTTCAATCTTTGTAGATTTGCATGTCTAATATTATTGTGCCATATCTCAATGTCTACAACCATATCTTTTTCTTTAGCATACATAACAACATTTATAGCAGGAATCCTATCATCCAAGGTAAAGACTGGCTAATTCTACTTTCTTTTACAACTAACTTGCACATATTATTGAAGTCTTAAACAAAATAGCCCTTCAAATTAAATCTAAAATATAACCCTTGCTCTAGCAATTGCCTAACAATAGATATCAAATTATTTGTGATGGATAACACATGTAAAACATTTGACAAACATATTATATGACCATCATGCAAAGACAAACCATTCAACATGGTTGATCATATGATTAGATATACCAGAATCAACATACCACACATAATCACACCTCCCCTTTTCTATAATAGCATTTATCATATGCTCCATGATAAATAAATGCTCATTTTTATCATCATTCTGTCTTGAAGATGATTCATAATTTTCTTGCTACAACTTGCCACTATAAACATCATCCTTGTTATCAAAACAATGGGTTACAATATGAACTATTATTTCATAATAATGGTAGATGATACTAGGATTGTTGGAATCTCTATTCTACCATCCACCTATTTCTCTAGAGATCCCCATGTCTTTTGAATCACCATGGCCTCTTGAAATCTGCATATCACCAAACTATTCATTTAAGTTGTTTTGCTAGTTACCACCAAGATGGCATATATCATGACCTCTTAAAGAGGATTTGCCATGTCTCCTTTTCTAAACTTGAGTAGAATGCTTCAATCTATTTGCCACTTCTTTTGGACGATTTACCCTATAGTGATGAAGAGAGAGACCAACTCATCAAAATCTGAAGATGACTTCTTTACATACACAAAAGTAACAAAATATTTTTAGACCTTCTCATTATTAAGGCCACCCAAAGTAGATGAGACCAATTAATTATCATCATTAGACATTGCATCAATAGTTAGAAGGCATATGTGATGCTTTTCACCTTAAAAACATACTTATTTATAGACACCTTCTCTTTCTTCGAGGTGTTAAACTCTTGAGTTGAATCTTCCATACCTTTGTATTTACTCAAAATATATTCTTGAAGATTGTCCAAGTTGCATGTGAAATTTCTATATTTTTGTCATGTGTCTCAACATAGTGTTATTAATGACTATAGATAACCAATATACCATCTTTTTGTCTTTTACATTCCATTCTTTTCATGCCTTTAATTCTCCTATAGTTTCAGGATTACTTTGCTCTAGATCATTTTCTTCACTTAAAACAAAGCTTGTGGAGGCCTTTTCCAATAATAAGAAAGTTCATCATACAAAACTTTAATGATGTGTAGTTATTCTTGTCTAGCTTCTCAATGATTGAATTTTCACTATTCTTAGCCATTATGACACATTGAGTACCAAACAATAAGCAAATCTTCTACAACCCTTCACAAAAGGTGTAGTAATAAGTTGAGTAGTCTTTTTCACAAACTACTTAATAATGCATAAAATTTACAATCTATTCTCAGATAAACCTTATGTTTGCTTCTTGACAAACACCTCAAAATTTATATATTTGAAATTTGTAATTTGTGCATTGGAGAATGGTCAATATAGTTGAAATTATAGAATGCTCTAAAACTGTTGCTTGTAACTCTACGGATCTAAAACAAGGTTTGAAATGACCATCAAACAATGCATAGCTGACTATATATACCGTTAAAAAAAGTGGCCTAATTCATCCCAAAAATGCATAACTAACTATAGATACAACATAAAGAAAAGTGGTCTACTTTATTAAACATTTCATAGCTAACTATATATACCATTGTGCTTGCTCATCAAATCTTAGCAATCTAAGATTCCTACTTGACCTTGCTTCCAATGCCTCCATTGGTAGCATTCAAGGGAAAGAGAGAAAGAATGGAAGACCTTCTTATGGATTTATTATTTTCTTGAATCCTTGCTCCTTTTCTTTGCTTCAACCTTCAAAACTAGCCTCTCTCAATGGTGCTAGTATGATACCATATCAAAATCACATGGTGGAGGGACTTGCTTAGGCTACTGTGCCAAACACACACAATACATATAAGAGGAAGCTCACTCAAGAATACAATAAGAGAGATGGATGCCAAAATATTTTCTTGTCGGTTTTACTTTCTTCTTCCATACAATACAATGTACACAAAGTATAGATAAGATATAACATAAAGGAAAGTGGCCTACTTCATCAAACAATGCATAATTGACTATATTAATCGACCGGTGCTATAACTACACTAGTTATAGGTAAGTGTAACTAACCAAATATAATAAGTGATAAGCCAGTGGTCATGTAAGGATCATAATGACCATTGATGTGCTAAGTGTAGATATGTGGATCCATCTAATTAGGCAATCTATCATTATTATCATCACATGTTGAGCTTGCCATCTTAACAAAGGATGTCAAGAAATTTCACACTATAAATTAAAAAAACACTTAATTATGCCATGTACACGAGACATCTACATTGACAACAATATCATCATTCTCAATTGGGATCCAATTGGGATAGATGTACCTACATTACTTTACATGGTCAAGTGTCCCAAGACATTATGATAATATTCTCAAAAGCAACAAATTTTAAGACATGAAATTAAACCTTATCATGGGCTGATCTCATTGCTATGGTGGTGGTGCACGTTAATATAAGTCAAATAACTCCTCCTGAGTATAACATATCTCTTATGGCTAGTTGATACACTTCGATAATTGTTATACCAACATGGTACACACTCCTCATATCCATCATATACAATGGAAGAGACTAGTATGTCGAGAATAATGTTCCACCATGTTTTATCCTAGAAGTCCTTATACAAGATGGAGGTGGGGACATGCCAGAAAAGTGTCAAGATTGTGGGAGAGAAGGAAGGAGTCTCACTTGTAGCTTTCTTGCTTGCACAATGGGGGAATACACACACAAGGGTGGAGGCTGAAAACAGTTTTTCTCTTCTTAGTTGTGTAAGCCAAAAGAACTCAAGTACAAAGAAATAGAAGAACCCTATATATGGGTCTCAAACCAAACTCAACTAACTAAGGTGGTATACTAACTGAGCCACGAACTAGAGTAGATAAGGATAGCTATCATGTAGCTATTATTCATGGGCGGTGTACCAACCGCGTCTGCAACTGACAAGTCGGTGACATAAATACACAACGGTCACCTTGGCATATCATGAGTGGAGCTCGATATCTCAACACTCCCCCTCGAGCTCAATCCCAATTCCTGCACACCAAGCAGGTCTCTGAACTTGCGCAGCTTCTCTGCGCCCAATGCCTTCGTGAATATGTCAGCTACCTGATCCTCTGTGCTGACATAAACTAGATCAATAAGACCTAGTAAAACCCTCTCTCGCACATAGTGATAATGCACCTCAATGTGCTTTGTTCTAGCATGATAGACTGGGTTATTTGCAAAGTGTATGCTACTCATGTTGTCACAATAAATGACAACTGGCCCATCTGTAGACTGATGCATATCATAAAGTAGCTTATGCAACCAAGCTACCTCACATGCAGCCATTGTTGCACCCCTATACTCAGCCTCTGTGCTCGACAAGGCAACTGTAGGCTGTTTCTTGCTGCTTCAAGTGACTGCAGCACTCCCAAAAGAGAACACATATCCACTGGTAGATCGTCTATCAGAAATACTACCAGCCCAATCAGCATCAATGTATCCATGCAACTGTATCTGAACCCCAGTCTCATAAAATAGTCCATACTGCAATGTGGACTTCACATACCTGAGTATGCGTCTAGCCGCATCCAAATGCGGTTTCCTTGGAGCCTGCATAAACTGACTTACTAATCCAACAGCATAGCTCAAATTTGGCCTGGTAATAGTCATATAAATCAAACTTCCTACTATGCGTCTGTACATAGTAGGGTCTTCCAGAAGCTCACCTGCATCTGCGCTCAGCTTCACATTCTGCTCCAAAGGAACTGAAATAGGATTACAGCCTGTCATCCCATATTTGGATAGCATGTCCAATCCATACTGCCTCTGCAAGAGCTGTATCCCACTTGGTGATCTAATCACCTCAATGCCCAAGAAATAACTCAGCTCTCCCAAATCCTTCATCTCAAACTTCTGCTTCAATAGCATTTTCACATGAAGGATATCTTCATCACTGTCACCTGTCATAATCAAATCATCAACATAAATGACAAGTAGCATAATACCTTTCTCTGTTTTTCTCACATAAAGTGAGAAATCTGCCTTGGAAATCTGAAAGCCAATAGTGACAAGATACTGTCCTATCTTGTCAGACCATGCTCTAGGTGCTTGCTTCAAGCCATACAAGGCTTTCTTCAACCTGCAAACAAACTCAGGATAAACATCATGCACATAACCTGGTGGCTGCTCCATGTAGACCTCTTCTTGCAAGTCATCATGCAAGAAGGCATTCTTTACATCCATTTGATGTAAAGACCATTCCTTTGATGCAGCCATAGCAATGACTGCTCTTACGGTTGCCATCCTTGCAATCGGACTGAATTTTCTTCATAGTCAATGCCATATGTTTGTGCATACCCCTTGACTACTAATCTTGCCTTGTATCTGTTCACAGAACCATCTGCATTGTGCTTCACCTTATAAACCCACTTACAGCCAATTGCATTTTTACCTTTAGGCAAAGGTACCAATTCCCATGTAGCATTTGCTTCCAAGGCATCCATTTCTTCATCCATGGCTTTCTCCCATTTTTCTTTTCCCATGGCTTGCTCAAAAGAAGTGGGTTCTGGTTCTTGTATCACTTTGACCATATACGCATAGTGAATGGCTGTAAATCCATCATATTTCAGCCTATCCACAGGATACCTAGCTCTCGTAGACCTGCGCAAAGTAGGTTCACTCCCAGGTGCTCTCAAAACATCCCTGGTCTTCCTTACTCCAGGTGTAACAATAGAAGGAATACCCAACTCATCATCAATGCTCTGTTGTGAGCCACTGGATTCACCATCCACATAAGAGTGACCTGCATTCACATCAAACATGGGCTGATCAACCTTCTCTTTTCCTTTTCGTGATACCTGCATACCACTATCTGCATTACTTTGAGAAGATTCTCCTGATCTCAATCTGCCTGTCCATGGCGAAGAATGTGAACCACTGCTAGAGGACGCTCCAGGTCCACTAATATTTTGTGACTGCTGCTGTGAATTCTGTGCAGCATTACCATTTTGTGCATCTACATCATCAATCACATTTACTGGTTTATACCAGCTACTCATCTCATCAAAAACAACATCTCTGCTCACTGTAAACTTACGAGTAGAAGGGTTATAGTATCTATACCCTTTTTGCTGCAGAGAGTAACCAATAAAGATGCACTTCTCAGCTTTTGGATCCAACTTGGATCTCAACTCATCTGGCACATGTACATAGGCAATGCAACAAAAAATTTTCAAATGAGAAATATCTGGTTTCCTACCAGTATACCTCTCCTCTGGAGTCATTCCATGTATTGCTGCAGTGGGAGTCCTGTTCATTATGTAGACTGCTGTAGCAACTGCTTCAGCCCAATAAAAATCTGGCAAGTCTTTTTCGTTGAGCATGGCACGAGATACCTCTCCAATATGCCTGTTTTTTCTTTCTGCAATTCCATTTTGCTGTGGGGTATGACTGCATGAATATTGCTGCTTTATGCCATGCTCCTGCAAGAACCTTGCAAACTCATTTGAGAGGTACTCTCCCCCTCCATCTGACCTTAGGCATTTTATTTGCAGACCTGTTTCTTTTTCAACCATGGCTTTAAGAGTTTTGAAATGACCAAAAACTTCACTTTTCTTTTTCATAAAATACACCCAAACTTTTCTGCTATAGTCATCAATAAAAGTGACAAAATAATGATAGCCTCCAAGAGATGCAGCTTTAGTAGTCCAAGCATCAGAGTGGATTAATTCCAGTGGCTTCTTACTCTCTTGAACATGTCTAGGAAATGGTTTCCTTGCCTATTTTCCAAACTGATAGGCTTCAGATACCTTATGCATTTCTGCAACCTTGAATTTTGGCAATCCTGCAACAATATTTTGGGCCTGCATTGATTTAAGTCGCTGTACATTAACATGACCAATGCGTTTATGCCAGATATCAATATCTGCAACTACACCGGTCCCATGTGCAAACATTGCTGCACTCAATTCAGACATGTCTGCATCCAATGTAAACATTCTGCCCTTCTTCTTTCCTTTTGCTATCAAGCGACCTTTATTTTTCATATTCTCAACAAAGCATCCATGAGGATTAAATCTGACCTGCAAGCCCTGTTCAACCATTTGACCAACAGAAACCAGATTCTTGGTGATATTCGGGACATGAAATACATCGGACAGGTATTTCTTTTTCCCATCCTCCATAGACAAATGAATTTTTCCAATCTGCACAATCGGATGTGCAGTATCATCACCAGTCTCCACAAAACCTGGTTTTTCCATTTTCCTTGCATCCTCCATCCATTCTGCATGACCTGTCATGTGGTTTGATGCACCTGAGTCAACATACCATACATCGTTGCTTTCTTCTGCACTTGTCATAGAATTGTTCATGTGCTGCACCATGAACAAATGCTCATTTCTGTCATCACCCTGTCTACTAGAAGATGCATAATTCCCTTGTTGCAGTTTTCCATTCATGATGTCATTCTGCTTTTTATAGCAGTCTTTAGCCATATGACCCATTTTACCACAGTAGTAGCATTCAACATTACTGTTTGCATTTTGACCTCTTTGCCATCCACCACGACCTCTTTGGCTCCCCCTGCCTCTAGAGTTACCACGTCCTCCTCCATAGGACTGGTTTTCTTGAGTTTGCTGCATATTCTGATTTCTACCACGGCCTCCAAATCGGCCTCCTCTACCTCTGCCTCTATCTCTTCCAGCATTTGAGTAGAAGACAGCTTCTTTCGAAGTTCCTCCTGAAGAAGATGCACCACCATTTCTCTGCTCCTCAGAAATTAGAAGAGCAATCAACTCCTCAAAATCAGGAAATCTTTCACGAACTGAAATGGATGTCCGAAACTGTGCATAATCCTTTCCTAGACCATTCAAGGTCACAGAAACTAAATCATCATCTTCCACTGGTGACCCAATGGAAGCAAGTGCATCTGCAATCTTCTTCACCTTCATGTGGTAGTCATTGATGCTCATATTTTCTCTTTGCACATTATGCAACTCTTGCTTGAGCTGCATTTTCTTGGCTTGCATATTTGTGCTATACATTTTTGATAAAGTATCCCATGCCTCCTTTGGCGTACTTGCATCCTGAATATGCACAATCATAGAGTCTGAAATGCTGATAGACAGCCAGTACATAACTTTCCTGGCTCTCTCATGCCATGCTTTAAATGCCTGCATTTGCTGTTGATTGGGAACATCAGGAAGAACTGGTTCTTCTTCATTTCCTGTAACAAATTCCCAATATCCTTTTCCCATAAGGAAATTTGTCATTCTAAACTTCCATGCTTGGAAGTTGTTCTTGTCAAGCTTTTCAGTGACAATCTGTGAGAGAGAATCAGATGCCATTACAGAATACTGCAAAAAATTCTGTCACTGCAAAAAACACAGCTTCACCCTCACAAGGGTAAATCTGCAAAACTGGCGAAAGTGGTATTTGACCACACAGTCACTTCCTAGTGACGATTTTGCATCAACAGGCAACAGGTACAGTGGTCGCACAGCATAAAACAGGGCCTTTTCCTGAGTGCGTGCAGAAAACTTCCGCCTTCAAAACAGGCCCCGAAATGGCCTCAAATAAAAAAAACAGGGTCGCCAAGAGCTAAAGCTCTTGCCCGCAGCATATACTGCCCTCTTGCTTCACCGCGAAGGGCGTCTCAACCTGAGACAATGCACTCTTGCAATTTTCGGCTGTGCTACCTGCAGAGATCTGCTCCCAAAACAGAAAATGAAAGCAACACTGCTCCTCTTACCAGAACACCGCGAGCTTGGCTTGCTTTCTTGAGCTCCTTACCACGAACAAGGCTCTGATACCATGTCAAGATTGTGGGAGAGAAGGAAGGAGTCTCACTTGTAGCTTTCTTGCTTGCACAATGGGGGAATACGCACACAAGGGTGGAGGCTGAAAACAGTTTTTCTCTTCTTAGTTGTGTAAGCCAAAAGAACTCAAGTACAAAGAAATAGAAGAACCCTATATATGGGTCTCAAACCAAACTCAACTAACTAAGGTGGCATACTAACTGAGCCACGAACTAGAGTAGATAAGGATAGCTATCATGTAGCTATTATTCATGGGCGGTGTACCAACTGCGTCAACTGACAAGTCGGTGACATAAATACACAACGGTCACCCTGGCATATCATGAGTGGAGCTCGATATCTCAACACAAAGGATGAATTTGAATCTATGAATCCGCCATGAAAAATAAAGATGGTAAGCTTACAAATTGTGTTTTATTAGCAAGTTTATTTTCTTCTAGACACACACACACACATAATAACGTGCCTGCCCATCAGATCGCGGGACACGTCTTAGCAGCCCATCGAGAGATCAATCTAGAAGAAGCCGCCCGACACTCCCAAGAAATGACACGGGGTTTGCCAACTAGGGTCTCTTGAGTCTGCCCCGCAACGGAACTTATCCGGCCATTCCCACTAGGATCGACCTGAAGTCCGAGTTCTTAGTAGTCGAGTCTTCCTAACAGTCTTCTAGTATCGGTCTACAGCCGCTCCACTTTGTGTAGATACAAATGGACCCAAGTAGACTCATACCGCACTTGGTTCAAAGAGAATGGGAAACGAGAGGGATGCATCGCTCGACCTCTCTGCCTATAGGGCATAGTCCCATTCCGGTCCCCTAAAACGGTATGAATCAGGATTCCAACCAACATTGTCTAAGATCATCGTCCGTCCTTCTCTAATGTTCCTCGTTAACATTTCCTTTTGAGGAAAGCTCTCGGCTAACCGAGACCACCCTTCCGTAGGATAGACCCATTGGTCACATCCACCACGCTTCCCTCGGGGGTTGTTTTAGTTATCTAATTACCTACCACGTTATGTTTGACACATAAAAGCAGCTTCCTTAATTAACCCGTTAGTCATAGGTTCCTTTACGTAATTTAGGGCACTAACACGAAGACAAGATAAAACAAGATCAAACACTTCCTTAACTTATCTGAAGATTAATGTTTGCCTCCGATTCATACAGGAGAATTAAGTGTTCCTTTCTGCCTCCGCAGAAAAATCCTTCCGTCTCCCGGCAGTAAAACCCAAAGGTTTATCCTCCCAAGATTCTGCCTTGTAACTAGTATCAAGGCCTCGAGATCCCATTTCGAGTCACGTAGAACACTTGTGTAGGGCTTGGAGGCATTGGGATTTACGGCCAGAATCCCCACTGGCATCTAAGCGTCCTCCTATGCCAAGTAATTTTCACGGAGAGACCTCTCGTGGGCAGGTTCGGTCCACATTCCCGGCGCGGATTCATAACCCCCTCAGTTAGGGTTTGGCAGCTTGCGGGGGGTAGCTAGTGCCATCCTTCCTTAATTATTCCTTTAGGGAATCAATCATAGGAAAACATCCCTTTCATTTCCAATCAAGAAAATATCATTTTCTACATCAAGCAATCACTTTGCTTATAAACCACTTGTCCTTAGTAGGATCTCCTCTTACCAAGGCAACCAGTCAATTCACTTAGATATATCATTTTCGAAACAACCAAGCATAAGCCTTGATCAACATTCCATTTAGAGTTAGCTTACTAGCCTAGCTTAAGCTTGGAGGATATCCACTTCCAATAATCTAAGACAAGATCCTTAAAAACAACTCACAAACACGTGCGTTTAATCACTCAACTTCTTTTGAATCCCTCTTTCCCTTGGGTTTTTCCCTAGGGTTCCAAGTTGTGAATCCTCGATTTTCTTGCACATCTTTTAACATACTTGGTAATCTTTAAAGCACATTAAATATATTGCATGACTTGTCATACATTCTTTCTATCCTCTCTTAGTGCGATGTTATGCAGAATTTTCTTGTCTCGCATACACATGGTGCGTTTAATATATTAGTACAGCCTAAAAAATCTTTAACTCTCTTCATATCTGGCAATGAGTACTTGTTCTTAAAGTGCAGGGTCTCATGTGACTTGAGTATATAAAATTTTAGACTCAATTCACTTATCACCTCTATGCTCTAACATAAGTAAAAGATAATCATATAATGCATAATAATCTTTCCTTGTAAGCGATCCATGAAAGTCTAAGAACCTGTTAGTATTCTAAATGCAATTTTATCCTAATATTTCATGTGATCTCCAAACATAAACATTGGCTATCATAGGATAAGACAACCTATTTGTGGTATGCAAGATCAAGACCTATCTTTCGCGTGGAATGCAAGATAGATGACAAGTCTTCTATGCTTCTGTGCAGTTGCATCCTATGAATGGAAACTAAAATTTCATGTATTTATTTTAATCACGGAAGTAAACCATGAATTATAGTTAACAAATCATGCACTAAACTAAGTGAAAGTCTATCATTTTATGTGACATATTATGAAAACCTTATCATTTCAATGTGGCAGAATGAAATCAATAGTTCTTCCCTAGGCCAAGGAGAACCTGGTTCCACGAGACGAGGTTTGGAGTTGTGCTAATTCCCGCATTGGCTATACCCAGTGCTCCATTAATGGCCGCAATTCCAAAGGCTCCAATTGCACCATGAATTCCATCTGTACTACTTGTGCCTTGAGCAACTATGGTAGCTCCCGCGGTCTTCACTCCTTTGCGACGCTTGGGGGCCATGGTAAGTAGCTAGCCAAAAATTGCGGATATGATATCAAGAGGGTAAGGTGATGATGATAGTCAAGAGGGAGGATAACGAAATCTAACTTTATCCCTGTCCCCTATCTCTCTCTTTCTCACTATCAATTCACTCTCCCTACCTCTCACCTTCTCCCTTTATTTCTGCCTATTTAATTTTCTTAACCTTTCTCTCTCAGCCTGTATTCTCTCTATTTATCTCCCCTAAGCTGTCCTTCTCTTCTCCTCCTCTTCTCTCTCTTCTCTCTCACCCTTCTTCTTCTCCTTCTCTTCTTCCTCCCCTTCTCCCTCTTCTCTCTCACCCTTGTTCTTCTCCTTCTCTTCCTTCTCCTTGTTCTTCTTCCTCTTATTCTCCCTCTCTTTCTTCTTATCTCCTCTCTCTTCTCACTTCTTCTCTCTCTTCTTTCTCTGCCTTCCTCTTCCCTTCTCTTCCTTCTCTTCTCCTCCTCTTCTCTCTCTTCTCTCTCAGCCCTCCTCTCTCCCTTCTCTTCCCCTTATTTCTCTCCTTTTTCCTCCTTCACACGGATCATGGGGGGGGGGGGGGGGGGTTTCCAAGGCGCCTACTAAACTGGGGGAGGGGGGGCCGCTGTTATCGCCACAGCAGGGGGAAGCTTCTTTCTACCAATGGGGGGAGGGCCCAGCATGACAGTCTACCGAGAGGAGGGGGGAAGCTTTCTGCTACGTCCGTTGGAGGGGGCCTGATCTACCATAGAGCAGTAGGGGGGGAAACGCTTTGCAGCGACAGGGGGGCACTGCTACACCAGTTGGAGGAGGTCGGGGCCTGCAACGAAGGGGGGGAGGGGAAGGTTTAAAGGTAGAGGGGGGAGGTGGCACAGCGGTGATACCCGGCACCTGGGGGCTGCATGCCCCCCCATCTTCCACACATCATACACACACACACACACACACTCTCTCTCTCTCTCCCCCCGCCATGCACATGGCAGGGGGGAGAGAGAGGGTGAGATTAAAAAAATTGTCAAAAATTAAAGGGGGGGTGAGTTCCTATGGGGGGGGGGGGGGGAGGAAAAATGTTACATCCTCTCCCCCTTAGAGGAATCGAGATGCCGTCATCTCGAAAAGACCTAGGGGAGACAAGCACTACTGGTCCTTAGAGCTTGTGGGTTAGGGCCCATCACGCATTTGCTGCGATACTCTGATTACTCAAATAACAACTTGTCACAACTCATAGGGTTCAATAGGATTTATTGAAAGTACAAGACTTATTACCTCAAGAGGATCTTCCTAGGATATCTAGTCATCCTCAAAGGTTACAACAGGCTCCAGGACTTCATCATCATGTGGTTCATAATATGAGCCAAAAGTGGAGTTTAGACGGCTTTGTTTGACCGCACATTCTTGATTCTCATGGTTCAACTCAGGACAACTTGCCTGGATGTGTCCTAGTCCATTGCAGTGGAAACATCGGCGGTTGGGACATCTTTTATGGATGTGACCTATATCTCAGGGTCCAACTCAGGACAACTTGCCTGGATGTGTCCTAGTCCATTGCAGTGGAAATATCTTTTATGGATGTGACCTATATCTCCCCACTTGTCACAACTCATAGGGTTCAATAGGATTTATTGAAAGTACAAGACTTATTACCTCAAGAGGATCTTCCTAGGATATCTAGTCATCCTCAAAGGTTACAACAGGCGCCAGGCCTTCATCATCATGTGGGACATCTTTTATGGATGTGATCTATATCTCCCCACTTGTGGCACCTCTTGTCTTGATCCGGTGAGTCATCTTCATCATAGTTTCCTGATTTAAGCTCTTGGACAATTGGACTTGCTCAGAGTAATGCGTCTTGCAAGTCCGTTGGGCACATCGATTCCAATCGAGTGTTTATGGGTGGATTCAACCCAGCATAGAACTTTGACACCTGTTACGTCATATCCATTTGTGGCGCGTATTTTAAGAGAGAGACAAACTTTGAATAGTATACATCAAGGGGTAGTCCAAGTGTTATGCCTATGATCTAAACATTAATCAATCATGCATCATTAAGAAGTTTTGCTCTGATACCAACTGTAACGTGCTTGCCCTCAGATCACGGGACACGTCTTAGCAGCCCATCAAGAGATCAATCTAGAAGACGCCACCCAACACTCCCAAGGAATGGCACAGGGTTTTCCAACTAGGGTCCCTTGAGTCTGCCCCCCAATGGAACTTATCCAGCCGTTCCCACTAGGATCGACCCGAAGTCCGGGTTCCTAGTAGTCCAGTCTTCCTAACAGCCTTCTAGCGTCGGTCTACAGCCGCTCCACTTTGCGTAGATACAACTGGACCCAAGCAGACTCATACCGCACTTGGTTCAAAGAGAATGGGAAACGAGAGGGATGCATCGCTCGACCTCTCTGCCTGTAGGGCATAGTCCCATTCCGGTCCCCTAAAATGATATGAATCAGAATTCCAACCAACATTGTCTAAGATCATCGTCCGTCCTTCCCTAATGTTCCTTGTTAACATTTCCTTTTGAGGAAAGCTCTCGGCTAACCGAGACCACTCTTCTGTAGGATAGACCCATTGGTCACATCCACCACGCTTCTCTCGGGGGTTATTTTAGTTATCTAATTACCTATCAAGTTATATTTGACATATAAAAGTAGCTTCCTTAATTAATCCATTAGTCATAGGTTCCTTTACGTAATTTAGGGCACTGACACGAAGACAAGATAAAACAAGATCAAACACTTCCTTAACTTATCTTAAGATTAATATTTGCCTCCTAACCATACAGGAGAATTAAGTGTTCCTTTCTGCCTCCGCAGAAAAATCCTTCCGTCTCTCGGCAGTAAAACTCAAAGGTTTATCCTCCCAAGATTCTGCCTTGTAACTAGTATCAAGGCCTCCAGATCCCATTTCGAGTCACGTAGAACACTTGTGTAGGGCTTGGAGGCATTGGGATTTACGGCCAGAATCCCCACTGGCATCTAAGCGTCCTCCTATGCCAAGTAATTTTCACGGAGAGACCTCTCGTGGGCAGGTTCAGTCCACATTCCCGGCGCGGATTCATAACCCCCTCAGTTAGGGTTTGGCAGCTTGCGGGAGGTAGCTAGTGCCATCCTTCCTTAATCATTCCTTTAGGGAATCAATCATAGCTGAAGCACCCAGCTTACAAAAAATTACTAAGGAAAACATCCCTTTCATTTCCAATCAAGAAAATATTATTTTCTACATCAAGCAATCACTTTGCTTATAAACCACTTGTCCTTAGTAGGATCTCCTCTTACCAAGGCAACCAGTCAATTCACTTAGAAATATCCTTTTCGAAAAAACCAAGCATAAACCTTGATCAACATTCCATTTAGAGTCAGCTTACTAGCCTAGCTTAAGCTTGGAGGATATCCACTTCCAATAATCTAAGACAAGATCCTTAAAAACAACTCACAAGCACGTGTGTTTAATCACTCAACTTCTTTTGAATCCCTCTTTCCCTTGATTTTCTCCCTAGGGTTCCAAGTTGTGAATCCTTGATTTTCTTGCACGTCTTTTAACATACTTGGTAATCTTTAAAGCACATTAAATATATTGCATGACTTGTCATACATTCTTTCTATCCTCTCTTAGTGCGATGTTATGCAGAATTTTCTTATCTCGCATGCACCTGGTGCATTTAATATATTAGTATAGCCTAAACAATCTTTAACTCTCTTCATATCTGGCAATGAGTACTTGTTCCTAAAGTGCAGGGTCTCATGTGACTTGAGTATATAAAAGTTTAAACTCAATTCACTTATCACCTCTATGCTCTAACATAGGTAAAAGATAATCATATAATGCATAAAAATCTTTCCTTGTAAGCAATCCATGAAAGTCTAAGAACCTGTTAGTATTCTAAATGCAATTTTACCCTAATATTTCATGCGATCTCCAAACATAAACATTGGCTATCATAGGATAAGACAACCTATTTGTGGTATGCAAGATCAAGACCTATCTTCTGCGTGGAATGCAAGATAGATGACAAGTCTTCTATGCTTCTGTGCAGTTGAATCCTATGAATGGAAACTAACATTTCATGTATTTATTTTAATCACGGAAGTAAACCATGAATTATAGTTAACAAATCATGCACTAAACTAAGTGAAAGTCTATCATTTTATGTGACATATTATGAAAACCTTATCATTTCAATGTGGTGGAATGAAATCAATAGTTCTTCCCTAGGCCAAGGAGAACCTAGTTCCATGAGACGGGGTCTGGAGTTGTGCTAATTCCCACATTGGCTATACCCGGTGCTCTATTAATGGCCGCAATTCCAAAGGCTCCAATTGCACCATGAATTCCATCTGTACTTGTGCCTTGAGCAACTATGTTAGCTCCTATGGTCTTCACTCCTTCGCGATGCTTGGGGGCCATGGTAAGTAGCTAGCCAAAAATTGTGGATATGATATCAAGAGGGTAAGGTGATGATGATAGTCAAGAGGGAGGATAACAAAATCTAACTCTATCCGTGTCCCCTATCTCTCTCTTTCTCACTATCAATTCACTCTCCCTACCTCTCACCTTCTCTCTTTATTTCCGCCTATTTGTTTTTCTTAACCTTTCTCTCTCAACCTGTATTCTCTCCATTTATCTCCCCTAAGCTCTCCTTCTCTTCCTTCTCTTCTCCTCCTCTTCTCTCTCTTCTCTCTCTTCTCTCTAACCCTTCTTCTTCTCCTTCTCTTCTTCCTCCTCTTCTCCCTCTTCTCTCTTACCCTTCTTCTTCTCCTTCTCTTCTTCCTCCTCTTCTCCCTCTTCTCTCTCACCCTTCTTCTTCTCCTTCTCTTCCTTCTCCTTCTTCTTCTTTCTCTTATTCTCCCTCTCTTTCATCTTCTCTCCTCTCTCTTCTCACTTCTTCTCTCTCTTCTCTCTCTCCCTTCCTCTTCCCTTCTCTTTCTTCTCTTTCTTCTCTTCTCCTCCTCTTCTCTCTCACCCTTCTTCTTCTACCCTTCTTTCTCCCTCCTCTTCCCCTTATGTCTCTCACTTTTCCTCCTTCACACGAATCACTCGGGTTGGGGGGGGGGGGGGGTTTCCAAGGCGCCTACTGAACTGGGGGAGGGGGGGCCAGTGTTATCGCCAGCAGGGGGAAGCTTCTTTCTACCAACGGGGGGGAGGGCCGAGCGTGACAGTCTGCCGGGAGGAGGGGGGAAGCTTTCTGCTACATCCGTTGGAGGGGGCCTGATTTTCCGTAGAGCAGTAGGGGGGGGGAACGCTTCGCAACGACAGGGGGGGCACTGCTATGCCAGTCGAAGGAGGCCGGGGCCTGCAACGGAGGGGGGGAGGGGAAGGTTTAAAGGTCGAGGGGGGAGGTGGCACGGCGGTGGCACCCGGCACCTAGGGGGCTGCATGCCCCCCCCCCCATCTTCCACACATCATACACACACACACACACACTCTCTCTCTCTCCTCGCCATGCACACGGTAGGGGGGAGAGAGAGGGTGAGATAAAAAATTTTGTCAAAAATGAAAGGGGGTGAGTTCCTATGGGGGACCACCGGGGGGGAGGAGAAATGTTACACACACACACATACACACACACAAAGTGTGTGTGTGTGTGTGTGTGTGATTTCAAGCCTAGATGTTTCAAAAAATCTATGAAACACCTCTTTTAGATTTCCACAAAAACCCTACCCTAATAAATGTGTTTGAACTTTTGTAATGATGACTTGTCTCATGGATTCATTTGACTCACTAACATGGACCTTTTCATTGGTTATAAGAAATTTTATTGAGTTGTTAGCTATTTTATATCTATTTATTGATACCTTCTTTAATAATTAAAGCTAATATTAAACCATGATGCATGTATATGTTGATGGTATGTTGAATCTCCATTTGAATAATGATAAGTACATCCTTTTATTCTCTTTTATCATTGTATACTTTTGTTTAAGCAAACAAAGCATATGTGATGATGAAGAAGAATAATAGAATACTAGCCCTTTTTGAGAAGGTTTAAACCCCTTTTAATGAGAGATGTGTTTATGGAAAATATTTCTGTAGCAAAATATATGATTTATATTTTTTAAAAGAATAGTTTCTAGCTACAAAAGATTTGCGATTGAATATTTTTTAATGAAATGTGATAGGAGGTGGCATTATGAAGCCCTCAAGAGAACATTAAGTGAATGGGAAATTAATTGTAAGGAAAGCTTCATATTGAAACATCATAGAATATATCTTTCATAATAAGAGATTCCATAATGCACATCATATTCTTCATTTCAACAAATAACAAGGAAGAAGAACTCATGCACAAAATCATATGAATGGAAAATGATCACATAGTATTCAAATAATATATTCAACAATGTATCCATAATCTTCCTCTCTCACAAACTCACAATCTCTCATATATAGAATAGATTGATAACCAAAAATCACTATATATTTCTTCTCACAATCACTCTCTCACATGCTTTCATACAAGATATAATGAAATAATAATCCATAACCCTCTCTTGATCATGGAGCCATCTCCTAAGGGTATGTCTAATATGAAGAGACACCAATATCACTACAATGTCCCTTCATAGTGAAACTACTATCACTTCAAATCTTCAACTCTATTCTTTAGCTACTGCTTTCTTCACTTAAGCTAGCCAAAAAGAGCTTTTATTCCCCTCTATCCAAAGAAGGAAAACATCCCCAAGCTATGAACCCACTAAAATAAACACATGTAGACATATATATAAGGCTACATAAGCATACATAAACTCACAGAAGATACAAAAGGTTAGTAGAACGTAATAAAAACACATAGTCCAAAAAAACCCATACCAATCAATCAAAGACCATACAAAGAGTCTTTAATAATATCTCAACCCATTTATACATAAACATAAGGCCTTAATAAAAACAAAAGAAAGACTATATATAAGAGGTTTCCACCTTAACTTCATCATCTCATCAAAGCAAATTATACCACCAAAGATAAGATCCCAAGTTATCATATCTTCAAGATAACTTGGGTCTAAGAGAATAAAGAAAGAAAAATAAATTTATACATTACTTTGTGATATCTCCCCTTTGAGAGGTCACTCATGAATATATGTGTGCATCACATGGGTTTAGAATAATGTATTTTTAAAATACAAGTTTTATATATTTTTTACATACAAAAGAGTTGTGTCACTATTCAAGAAAAATTCATAGATAAGGATATTTATAAATAGGCCTTGAATGCACGTGATGTAAAGGATATACATATAGTGAACCCCAAGTATCCCCATCCTTCCCTCACATAAGAATCGAGGCGTATGACAAATGAATAAAAGCTAAAGTTACTAAAAACCTTAAATAGCTCATAAAATTAACAATTCTTTTAAACAAACTCTAGTTGCCACATCCTTTTTGACATCAAGTGTAGCCATCATTTTGAATAGTCTCCACTATTGTCCATCACCATCACAATAAATCTCAACACCACTAAATGCATAAATGAAGTAATTGTCATCCCCACATTGTGCCTTAATCCTATCAAATAGAGAGCTTATATTTAAGGCTATATAGCCTTATTAATAAAGGATTTTGGGGATTCCTCTCAACCCCATTAACATTACATAGAGAGAGAGAGAGAGAGAGAGAGAGAGAGAGAGAGAGAGAGAGGTGCTTTATACTTCTAGGCTACCTGGCCTAGGTGTCAACAACAAAAAAGGATCTACGTAAGTTAGCATTTAGAAGACAATACCTTGCCACTCTTGCAAGTCATGCGAGCTATTGAGAATATCTAAGCCCTAGCGTGAGACTCAAGCAAAGGAATGGAAGCATCCAAGCAAGGCATTAAAAATGGCACCCAAGATGAGAAATTCAAGTTTAAGGATGCACAATGGAGATGATATCGACAATCCATAATGCTACACAAGCATTCCAAGTACCATGAAACCATCATAAAGAAACTATATGACCATAAATTAAAAACACTCTCTAGATTTGGAATTTTAGATTGGAAAATCAAGAGAGTGAATGGGTTCTTAAGGTAGCCTTTTACCATAACTTAAAAACACTCTCTAGATTTGGAATGTTAGATTGGAAAATTGAGAGAGTCATTGGATTCTTAAGGTAGCCCCTTTAGGTAGAGATTCCTTATCAATTGGTTTTGAATAATTAGCTACAATTATTACACAATTATTAGGGCTCAAATTAATGAAAGTGATAGATTAGAAAGGACTAGCTTAATAGCTATGATTGATACTTGCAACAATGAAGGAGTAATAGTACAATCTGTACTCCAGCTACTTGAATATTCCTAACTTATTGTATATCTCTTTTAAATTGTAAGTCAAGTTGGTTGTGATGTCATAAAATTCTCCAACTAGTAGGTCCCACTCTTCTTTTGTGCTGAAAATTTATAGTATGTTTATATGCATGTATAAAAGCATGGTCACATGCATGTCTAAAATTTGGTATTAACACACATATAGATGCAAGTCAATTGACACAAATTTTACTGCATGCATAGACATGGCTATAAGTTTCTTTGTAGCTCATAAAATGTTTCTATTTGGATGCCTACTAGCCTAATCCATTGTAGTGGTGGGGGATCTTTGACCTTGCCAATGACAAAATGCTTTTCGTGCATTTGTTTACCACAAAAAAGAGAGGTTAAGATTTATAAATTATAAGCAATATTGTAATGTAATGAGCTTGAAACATAGTTTTATGTGTAAATATTCATTGGGATTTTTGTAAGAAAAGGTAGGTGTCATAGCAATTTCGTAAAAAGTCATGAAAGATTTTTGAATCTACTGTAAAATGTGCAGCTCCATCAACCAATAATCTCGAAGATATGGATGACTTGACTATGATGAGGATAAGGATTATGGTAATGATGACTCCCATAAGAAAGCATCAACAACAATGACAATGCAAGTCACGACATTACATTAATAACACAAGTGAGAACATGCAAACTATAATATATTTGCAAAATTAGACTAAGTTAGACCAAGTGTACATTTATGGAGAAGGAACAAGGTGATATAATCTTCAAGAATATAATATGAAGATCATTATGATATATTTGCCAAATTAGGGTTGATTTTGCATGGAGAAAATGAGTAAATGAAAACGTTTTCTAGTCAACACAGTAAGTACAACAGTGACAACTTACAAGTTACGACAAGAATTAGAAAAAGGAAGAGAGACGGTACTACTAGGTAGAGTTACTTACCACCATAAAAGCGAGAGGTGCACCTATTTCTTCGATGCAAATCGACCTTGCTTGAAGAGGAAAGAGAGCCGTATGAAGTGCAATTGCAGCAGAAGCAGTTAATTCGGACGTGCCCAGACTTTTGAAAGGAGCGGGGCGTCAGGATGCTCGAAGTGATCAAATAGTGCATGATATATGTATTGTGAGTGTGATCGTGCGTTAGTTTATGCACCGAGTTACTTGGGAGATCAGAGAACTAGGATTACAGACATCGATCATTTGATGATACGATATTACCGGCTAGACCACAAAGTGGAATAGATGGAAAGTAAGCAGAACGCAAATGGGCAGTATTATATATATATATAAGATTGGATGATACCCGCAGCATCGAGATTATAGGCACGGGGTGGAGCTCCCTTCAGTCCAAGAGAAGAGCCGGAGAATATGCACTAGACAGACCGTCATCAGCTCCCAGGACATGCACCCGCCTCATGATCACCCACCTTCGTATCAGGAGATGAGTGCATGGACAGGCAGCTGTCAGCTACCCTGTTCTCGCTCTACTATTGGACTGAGGGCAGCTCCAGCCACGTACGGAAAAGTTACAAATGCATATATCTTTACAACGTGTAATCACAGCGAGAGCGGAGAGCCGTATTTGTTACCTGCATTCGACGATCAGCCGCTGCATGATCCGGATCAGCTGCTTGTCGAAGCGCAGCTGGGCGGTTTTAAGGAGGAATATAGTGCTCCAGCAGCTGGCAGTAGCTGTGCAGTGTGGCCGCCTGTAGTTGCAGCTGGGGATGATGCGCCTGCGGCGGCAATATCGCGAGGTGTGAAGCAAAAGCAATTCATCAAAGCGACCGACAGGTGGCTGTAACCTCGCGATATTCTATGTGAGGTAGCTTGGGGAGCTGTATGAAGGATGATATGGGCTGGGAGGGTCTTACTCAACATAAGAGCCGATATTCTAAGGGATCACAGATAAGTGCGTTGGATACGCTGAAGGAGCGTCTCTGTTCTACTTTATATTGCACGTATGACGGTATGAGAGAGAGAGAGAGAGAGAGAGAGAGAGGGAGGGGGGTGGTGGTGGTGGTGGTGTCATAGCGCCTTGCCAACACTCAGTACAAAACAGCCAGCCTTTGGCGAGGGAGAGGAGAGAATCTGGAGGGGTGTGCCGCCCTTCAATTTTGTTCTCGATCGAAAGTTTTACTTGTCCTTACTTGTCGCTTGGGCCTGCCCACACTAACTTGTCGGCTCCACAATCCAAGCACCCCCTTATAATATCATATATCTTGTGCTAATACTTACAAAATGACTAGAGTCTAGGGCACTTGTAGTGTCTATAGTAGTCTACATCCTCAAAGAAACTTTATCACATCTGAGATGGCAAGGGATGTGTCTATGTGGTTTAAACTCTTGCGGGGTCTCAATATCTTCCATCTCTACAACATAAGACACCTTTTTGAGGGGGGCATCTTATCAAACATGTAATATCATGTGAGTTCAAAAGAAATTATATTTTATTTAGTAAAAATTATAGTATTATATTAATAAAAGGGATTTTTAATTACGATTTGAAAAAAATCCATAAGTTTAGTAAACTAAAAGGGGTAATTTTATGGCCTTATAGCATGTAAAGAAAGTGTATTTGCTAATATGTTTTGAACATATGTTATATAGATTATTTCTTATAGATGCTCCCTTCGAGGATACCGTATCCTTCAATACATCAAGACTCTGCTTTTTTGTGTGTCAGGCTGACCGATAGGGATCCTAGAAATAAATTGAAAACATTATAAGTCTTGCATTAAAAGAATTATCAATGCAAGAACAAGAAAATGTGGGTTGAGTTCCATGCATGCAAGAGCTTGATCCCTACATCCCACATTGCCCGAAGCACATTACAAATCTGTTCGCGTCAGAAAGAAAGAATATGTAAATGATGGATTTTAAAATAACTATTCGTACAAGAATGAAAAATATGTCAATGGCATACATATTGAAGCAAAATGACATATTAAATAACTTACATAATAATATTGTTTTGAAACTTGTTCCCCTAAACCTTGACAATAAGCAACATTCTCCACTACACTTACGAACCATTTAAGATTACTAACAATGTCAAAGCAATTACATTGCTTCATGTGAGTTTTGTCAAAATGCAATAGTACTACCCTTGGGGACAAAACATGCGAGCGTGCTCGTGTTGTAAGCATATGGCATATATTTTGCATACCATGGACACAATGATTTGTGAAACTAGCCAAGTCAAGATATTTAGCAAAAATGTTTAGACATGCAAAGCTGAAAAAAGTTTTGTTATGTTTACCTACACCTCTCTGAACTCCCTACACTTCCATGAACACGTCTTAATCAAATATATGGAATGATACATCCTCAATATATTAACAACAAAGATTCTAAGACAATTTCAGTTTCCACCTTACACGTTAGAGAATACTTTGCTAGGATGTTAATGATAATATTGTATTTGAAAAGTAAAAATATCGACACAAGAATATGTGCTCTAGATGATACTTCATATATTGTGATGTGTTGCATATAGGTTTCCTCTCATTGTAGCATTCTAAAATGCTACAATTAGTGTAGTGCCTAGGATAGTAACTTTCTATGACTGCATCATATTATCTAAGTGGATGAATGACATGTTTTAAGTGTCTAGGAGGTATAGGTCCATAGAGGATACATTAAAATGGATTGTCTGATAAAGGAGTCTGTTAAATCCATTAAAAATCAAGACCTAATTTTAGCCTATGGCTATTTTTAGGATCTTGATTACCAAAGGACATCATGGTCACTATGAACTCAAAGTAATGTCCTTTGGACTAACAAATACTCTAGCAACCCATTATTTTCACTAGATAGAAGTCTACTCCAATACCAAAATATTAGGAATAACTAGTAAAATATAGGGATTCTACTACATGCTATTGTTTTGCTATGTGAAAATAAAACTCTATTATTAACATATCATATTAGTATATTGTGTTATCATTCATCTAGAAAACTCAACACATTTCTATATAGAAGAAGCTTAGATACACTAAATGAGAACATTGTCCGTATGTAATGGGGATGCACTATCTACTAAACAAGATAGTCTTGCCTTTTAACTATAGTAAATAGAGTAATGTGAGATACTTTACTCCATGGTAGTCTTTTTTAAATGTAATAGATGCAAAAATTTGCTAGACTGTAATCTCGAAAAATGATAGTCGAGTACGCTAAATTGTATTAGAAAAAATTTAAGTTCTCTAAACTAGTTGCTCCTTAACATAGATAAGGGGAAAAGAAAACCTTATCATAATAGGTGCAAAACTTTGCTAGATGGTAATCTCAAAAAATGATAGTCAAGTACACTAAATTGTATTAGAAAATTTTTAAGTCTTCTCTAAATTAGTTGCTCCTTAACATAAATAAGGGGAGAACAAGACATTATTCTTGTAAGTTGTGATTCATGTTGATTTATGGTACACATTAGTGCTCCTAAATGCATTTTTAGTGGGTTACTTTTCAAAGGTACCAATACTTGTCTCCCAAGATGTTTCTTCATGCTATTATCTTTCAAAGGTAATGATAGTCTCTAGAAATAACATAGAGTGCTTGAGATTAGTTCTCATCTTGTTGACAATGATATTAATTTTCAACATGTTGCACATGACAAAGAGTCCAAATGTTTAACTAACATGATAAAGTAACTCTACCTATACAATATTGGATTCATCTCTTCTAAATAAAACCATTGTGCTACTAGCTAGGTTAGAGAATAGTTGACTTTGAACCCAGAACACCATGAACATATTAAGCAAGTCCTTACACCTTTGGTAAAGAAACTCTATTAATATAATATTGGAGACATATTTTCTAGATAGATGCATTTCTAGATTACAGATATTTGACTATGAAACTAGAACCTTGCGACCATATGAAGCAAATCCTTGCACCATCTAGAAGGACATTCTACAAAACACTTCTCATGAATAACATCTTTACAAAGCCTTGGAAGTTGGAATATAGAAGTACATTCATATGGATATGAAATATAATGTTGTAAATCATGCACTTTATATGCTTTGTATGTCAAACTTAGCATTAAACATCAATCATGTATGCATTTGGTGTTAATTAGAGTACTAGTATGTAGAATCAAAATTGTCCTAGGTTAGGCTACAGTAGGAAACTATTCATGTTGATGCATAGGCATGGCATCCTCAAGGTTCTCTAGAGAAAAATGTCTTGTCGACCTTGAATAGAGAAGGATTATGAAAAATTTTGGTCAAAAATTCAAAGTCAAAGGGATGATCAAAGTAGTCTAAGGAGTTAATAGAGACTAGTTCAATAGGTTGAGAGAAGGAACCAAAGTGAGTTGCAAATTAAAATAATATTGGGGACATGAATGTTGTATATTTTTTGAATTTTTTTAAAAATCATAAACATAAGAAGTTGATAGGGGAGTACATAAAACAAATAGCTTGCTATAGTGTACTATGATTGACAAGCTAAAACTTGATTTTAAAAACATCATGGCACCACTATCAAATTGTGAATCCCATGCTTTTTGAAAAAATTATTGAGTTATTAAAAAATGCAAAAGCCAAGGAAAAAAGAAAGCTAAGGGTCACCTCTTTTTGATGCCTTTAAATAGTATTGCCTTCCCCCATCTAATGTGTTGCCTCCTCCCTTCAAATTTAGTCATACCTTTAAAGCATCCCATCTCCCATGAATACAATGGGCATTCCCCTATCCCCCCAAAAGAAAAGACACATTGAATGCCTTGTGCAAGAGCGAGGGAGAGAGAATCAAGTCTCCTCCTTAGCCCCCATTACCACAAAAATAAGGTGATCCTACCTAGGTGATGAGTTAAGAAGTCAACATGCTCTAACTCATAGACTTTAATCCACAAGATCAAAACTCTTGTTTGCATTATTTTCTAATTGAAATGTAAATTGAGTAAGGAGTCTTCTGTCTCACTATGCCATTGAGAAAACCAAATGCATTGATTAATAAAGGAGAACTTGTGGCCTCACATTGTCATTTGAGTACTACCACTATGAACATTGCCACTCCTAAGGTTTTGTGTAGCAAGGAGAAACTAAACCTTAGAATGGGAGGCTTACAATCCCAATCCTTTCAAACATTTCACCCACAAATTTCAAAATCAAGTTAGTGTAGCCCAAATTTGAATTGGATTTTATGCAATGATTATTAATTAAATCAAACAAATATTACTACTTGGTAAGGGATGGTTTCATGAGATAAAGAGGTGCTTTGCTATTTTCTTTTATATCATGTTTTACTATGTAATGAAATTGTTTTTCATTTTCTAATGCTTTTGTAGCAAATGACACTTGTTAGTGAAGGTAGATTGTGATGTACTCAAGGTATCCTCTAGCCTTGGGGTAAAATGGCTATCAAATGTGAACCATGTAGTCAATAGGACAGAATCAAGCTATCAATATAGTGTTTTTTAGACTAAATATGCTAAGAAACAAGGGAACAAGATAGGTGATTATAGCCCAACCCTACTATGTGATGTCCCTCAAGGGAGTGGGAGGATTGAGTATTAGGTCCAAGAGGGTACGTAGTCAACTCAACCACATTGTTGGTTGCGCTAGATGAGATGTGTAGTCCCTTAGGATATACCAAGTCTAGGACTGGAAGATCAAATCATCATATCTACTTTGGTTAATGGGAAATAATTATATAATAAGAATTACTTAATTTTTGAATTTTTGAATTATGTTCTTATTAGTTAATTTTTTTTAAAGAACAGGTATTGAGGATTCAAATTAAAAATATGTACATTAAACACAATGTGATAGTGATTGAAAGACTACAATGTGTTGCATGAGTGGGTGAAAAGTAGGAGGATGGAGATCCCAACAATCCATCTTATGAATGGCTGGCTAATCAAAAACTATATAGCATTTAAAAGGGTCTAGAACCTAAGGTAATCTCATTTTAGGCGAACACAATGTGTAACCATAGTACAATAGAGGGATCAACACTTGCTTCATTTGTTTCATACTCTATATGAACAAAATGTAGGATTAGTGTGTTAGGAAGATGGGTTCATCAATCCTGGTATCGAGTGAACCTAACCTAGGAGGTAGAGTTGCATCCTCCAACCATTAGTCATCCCAATAATCCAAAATGGATTAAGAAAATAGATGATTGCTTCTCATTAGATTCAATCAACTACTAAAAGATGGCCTAGCAATTCTAGGATTGAGTATCTTACATGTGGTATCAAAGCAAATAATAAGTTAAAAGGATTGAAAAGTTAGGGGTTGGAAAGTAAAATAAAAAATTTTAAATATATAATTTGATTTATGCCACTACAAAATATGAAAGGTATATCAATGAAATATACGACAAAAGTAGACATGAATTTGTTTTGAAATATTAGGCTTTGCCATTATAAGGATAATTGTAAATATTCGCTATGGTCTCAATCTGTATCATGAGGGAATATGTATCACTAAGAGAGGGAATAAATCTAGGAATTTGTATCACTAAATAGCGATGGTTATTTTGGAAATTATTTTGACATATGTAGAAAATCATATCGATGAACACACTAATGGTGAAATTTTTAAAAACAAGGATTTCCCCCCTTCTTGTACGATGAGTTTCCTACTATCCATGTCTATTGTGCTATTACATATGGATCATGTTTTTTCTTCATAAAGATTTTATAACCAAAACAAAAGTGCTTTATCAATTTTAGAAGACATAATATTCAAAGATGATAACTATATGATATATACAAGTGCATATCCCATTATATGACTCTAAGGTTTGAGTCTTTTGACTCTAGAAAGTAGAAAAAAACACATATTTTACATGTTATCAATGTTGCATGTGCCTTGGAAGTGCAGATGGGGCTCGCTCCTTTGGAAAAGGATGTCTTTGCGTAGGATGCCCTCATGAAGACATAAGGGCAATAGGCTGAGTGAGAGGAGTTGACCTTCAAGCCAAGATCTTTCTCCATTTGCCCTTTCAAAACTTAGCTAAGAGGATAAGATATACCTGTACAAAGGAGGATTGCTCCAATAACGATATATGTTAAGAATTAGGATTGCATCTATACATAGAGAATATTATATAATATATATGCTAAGATACCTCTCTCTTCTCCCTTCTCACTACTCTCTCTCTTCCTCTCTTTCTCTCTTCTCTCCCTCTTCTCCCTTCTCTCTTTCTCTGTCAGTCCTCTCTTGTCCCTTGTCTCTCTTCTCTCTTTGTTCTCTCTTCTCCTTTCTATCTCTACTCTCTTGTCTTTGGTTTCCTATCTTCCTTCTCCCTCATCTCTCTCAAGCCTCTCTCTATCTCCTCTCTCTTCTCTCCCCTCTCTTTATCCTCTCCCTCCTTTCTCTTCTCTTTGCTCTGTATATTCTCTCTCTCTACTCTCCCTTCTCCCTTCTCTCTACCCTCTCTCTCTTCTCTCTTTTCTTCTCCCTTCTCCCTTGTCTTTAATCTTTCTCTTCTCCCTCTCTCTACTCTCTTTTCTCTCCTCCTCTCTCTATGCTTCCCTGTCTTCTCCCTTCTCTCTCTAGTCTCTCTATCTTCTCTCTCTTCTCTTTTTATTTTGCCCTCTTTCTCTTACTTCTCTCTCTACCCTCTCTCTGTTCTACCTCCTCTCTACCCTCTTATCATTCCTCTCATTCTTCTCCTTTCTCTCTACTTTCTTCTCCCTTCTCCCTTCTCTCTACTCTACTCTTCTCCCTCTCTTCTTTCCTATCTCTCTCTTTGTTGCCCACCCTTCTATTATCTTCTTCTCTCTCTCTCTCTCTCTCTCTCTACTCCACTCCATTCTTTTCTTTCTCTTCTCCCTCTCTCTCCTCTCTCTCTTCTTTGTCTACCCTCTCTGTTGGAGGTAAAGGCGCCTCTACCTAGCCGCCCGTGTATTACTACACTAACACTAACCGCCACTGGATACTGCAGGTGGTGGGCATCCGTCATCATCACTTTATTCTTTATTATTTTAGTGACAATTTGAATAAAGGAAGGACTGGTCACACATTGTGACTGTTGGAGTTTCCATTTGGTCTCTCTCTCTTTCTTGCTCATGCTCTCCTGCCATAGCTCTTCCAAGCAAGCTTTAATCATTCTCACATTTCAATTGGTATCAGAGTATGGTTGCTGACTTCATTCTTGACTCCTTCAGCTTCCTATCGATTACCTACACTCATTGGGTCTCCTTCTCGACAGCCATAGTTGACTCTCCCGGGCTCCCATCACTCCCAAACTTTTCAACCACCTACCCGGCCCATTTGGGCACCCTCATGGCATTCCTTTAGAGGTATTGGAGCTCTCTTTTGTTATTTTACTTCAGCCCACATGTTTTTGTGAAGCAGGGCAACCATGTCCTCTTGCTTCTTGTGATTTCTACTCTCTATTGGTGACTTTGCCCTTCAAGAGGGAGCTCTTGGGGGTCCTTGACTACTCCCCCAACAACCTTTCCCAGCCCTTCTACAAGCCCTAAATCAGTTTGGGCCAGCTTGAAGACCTACAAAAAATTCATTTTTAACTTCAACCCTCCCTTGGCACTCATTGGCAGCTTGAAAACACTTCATTTTGGCACATGAAAACACCCCCTTGATGCTTGACATTGGTGGTTATCATTGGCATTGATTTGTGGATTGATTAACCTTAGTCTAGGATTGTTTTTCATAGTCCATAGGTAACCACAAATAGTGTTACATCAGCACTTTATGTTTATGCTTGGTTGGCATTGAGATTGGTTGCTGGGTTGGTCTCGAATGCACCCCGAATGCTAGGGGAATGTATGCCTATGATGTGAGATGCTTTTGGGGCTGAATTTAGTAGGTCATTAACTATTTTACACAGTCTACATGCAGCCTAAAATAGGGCAGCCCTATGTCATTATACTTTATGCTCATGCTACATAGTCATTTGATGCCCGATTATGCCTAGTTGTTGGTACCTATACATATGGAAAAGTATGCCTATGGTTGTCTATGGTTTTTAGCTTGGATTGAGCCACTATTTCCTCATTTTTGGACATTTATTTGCTATTGGAATATTCAAGCTGAAGCTCTTTTGCTTATGTTTGGATATGCCTATTGCATTCATGCTTTGTCTTGGATGTATACATTGATGTAGTGACTCGACATAGAGCTTGGATTTTCTCTCGAATCATTGGTTGAGCTTGAGATTTCTTCACATAGCATTTGGATATTCATCTTACAATTTAGCATTTCCATGGCTTCCTTTCATAGAGTTGATAAAAAAACATTGCTTATCCACAAGGTCTATTGCAATCAAGCTCCAATGAGAACTAAAAGCAATCATATCTCAACAAATTAGTAGGATAAAATCTCAAAAACTCTAATAGAATATTGAATCACTTACTTTTCATTACATGGAATTATAAAGAGCTCCAATGTATCGAAGTCAATCAGATTGAACCAGTGCTCAATAAAACTTGTATCAAGTTCTTTCCTCATAAAGAATGAGATAGATGGATCAAGAACCTCAATTTTTTGTTGTATATCCAAAGGAAACTCATGCATTATACACCGAGAAAAGGCATAGAAATAGTGAGTATAAACAAGAAAAATCTTATTGTTAAAAAAATATCAAAAAGTATAAGTAATTATGGATGGATATACCTTAGGCCAACAAGAATAATACTGTCATTTACTTCTCTTATTTTATCCTTAAGAATCTGAACACATGCAACATCAAAGGAGATAACATCAATTCTTTTGCCTAAGTCACCAGGTAAGAAACAAAACACATTGAATCCTTTTGGATTAGATGCTTCAAGAAGGGTGGCTAGCTCATTTTCAAAGGACTCTAGTTGCTCTGTTTCCCTTTCTTCAGCCCTTTGCCCCCTATACTCTCTCCATTTATCTGCATGTTCCTCTTTAACTTTCTTCTCTTTTTCATGTTGCCTTGTATCCCTCTCATGGGTGACATCCTCAACCTTGAGACCAGAATCATCTTTCTTTCTCCTAGCTGGGGGCACATTAAGGATATTAAATGTCTTCACATTAGTGAGGGGAATTGGCTCAAGGACCTTTGAAAATCTATATCTTAGCCTCCTAAGAATTACCATGTCCTTGTCCATGAGTGTGAGCCTATGAGCATGAGCAGCACAAATATAGGCATCTTGAAAAAACTCAACTAGAAAATCCTCTATGGCTTCTTGTATACAATTAAGAGTTATTCTTGTCCATCTGAAACTATCCAAACTATATTTGTCACAAATCTCCCTGACAAGCCTCTGAAAAGACAACTTTGGAATTGCATTGTCAAGAGCCTTTACTGCATTCCTAATCTCCCTTAGGCACCTAACATTTTGAGAAAACTTTCTCTTTGGCTTTGACTTTCTAGAGAGCTTCTAAGGCTTTGAAGATTGATGAATCTTTGATGTTAAGCCCCTAGGATCAATCTTCTCCTTTCTTGTTGTTGCCTTAGTCCTAGCCATCTGCCAAAAAAGACATGTTACTGCTTCTCCAGCATGTCTAGCGATATGCGAGTTTCAGACAAGAGGCATCCATGTTGTATGTCGTTTTCACGTTTCAGTTGACTTTTTCTCCAATGTGTCCTGTGAAATGCGAGTGTTAGGCAAGGCGCCTCCTTGCAGCAGTTGCTTCTTTTCACATTTCACCGGACTTGTTGTCCATTGTGTCCAGTGAAACGCGAATTTAAGACAGGAGGCCTTGATGCCAGGAGGCATATTTCACGGTGGATTCTGTGCCACGGTGGATTCCGTGAGGTTTTACGGTGGATTCCATAAACTTTGATGACCGGGGCTCATACACAAAGTGGATTCTTTGTGCGAGAAGTTGATGGGGATGCCTGTCCTTTTCGGGCGTTTCATTAATTTAGTGTGTACATGGGTGATTCCATAGCGGGTGATTCCGCAAAATGTATATTAAATTAATAAACGTTTATGAGTTTAGAGTGCACACTCGTAATAAATTAAGGTTAGGATTGATTTCTAACCAGTTGATTTATTTATGTAGCTGAAGACTACTAGGTATTCACTTTTGTCAGTTTAATTGTATTATTTTACTAACGATTGTGAATGCTTCAGTTGATGTGTAGAGATAGCAGCAGTGGCGGAGGAAAGCATTGGAGGATAGCGAGTATTCGATTTATCATTTATATTTTGATGGGCGCCACGCCTATATTTTGTTGCGCTTATTTATTGAGGCGTTGGATATTTATTTATTATTTTGTATGCACATGGGCGCACGATTATGTTATTTGTACTTGGGCATTGTATTGGTCATGTCAGACTCTTTGGGCACCGCCCGTTAGCTTTATTCCTATTTTGTGCTAAAGCAAACTCAAAAGCTAAAAGCTTGCTATTTTGTAATTTGGGCTATTATTTGAGCTTGAAGATGATTAATACATAAAATACATGCTTTGTGAAGCACTCACACAAGGCATGGGGGGAGATTGCACCCAATTGGTCTCTTGTTCATGTCGTTCATGCTTTTCACCTTGAATTTTGTGCAAAAAGTGGAGTTTTATTGTTCTTGGGGACCTTCTAGCATTCACTACGCGAGTGTACAGCATCCGATCTATGCATTAGTGGTATTAGAGCAAAGCTGAGATCAAGAGCTTCCAATCACTACCCATCTTGTGCGAAGGCGGAGCTCCTGGAATGATCGGGCTCTACGGTCAATCTCGTCGCAAACGGTCAATACGGGTGGATTCCTGGCGATCAAGAACCTCTGTTTCCATCATCAGACTGCGAAGGACCAGCTTGTAGAGGCGGAGGACCACGTGGATTTCTCCTACATCAAGTCGTCTTCATACACAGAGATAAGACTCCATAGCTTAAAAGCTTAAAAGCTTTTATTCTTATTAAGCTTAGTAGTAAAGCTTTATAAGCTTAAAGAATCTTAAAGCTTTAAAATTCCATCGCGAGGTATCAGAATATCTCCGAAATTTGCGCCGCCTGAGAAAAAATGGGCCCCCCCTCCACAATTTCACGTTTTTCATCCACTAAGCTTCAAAGCTTAGTTACTAAAGTTCTAAGTCACTTAAGCTTCTCAAATTTAGCAAGTTCTGCAAGTTTCTCAAGTCGAAGTTCTGCAAGTTACATAAAGCAACCAAGTTCTGCAAGTCTACAAACTTTGCAAGTCACATAAGTCTGCAACTCTGCAAGTCAGACAAGTCATCTAAAGTCAAAACTGATTTCTGTTCAAAATTCATAGAAGAGTTGTTCCTGCGTAGAAACTCCGAATTGCAAAGTTGTTCATTGGAAGGTACTCTGCGTTCGCATACGCAGAAGATTAAAACACAGATTTTTCAAAGATTACAAATCTCGCAATAGTCGAAGACAAAGATTGTAAAGCCGCACCCAAAAAAAATATAAGCCTTGTACACCCGAACTTGAGCTACGCTCATCCCGCTAACTTGATTTTGAGAGTGAGAGGTCTTTTGAGTTTTGTAGGATGATGGAATCACATATGGATGATTTAATGGCTGAAGGCAACCTACCTGAACCTACGATGGAGCAAAAGCTGGAATTAATTATGATGCAATTGGATGAAGAACGACGAGCTAGGCAAGCATTGCAAGTTCAATTGGCTACTTTACAAAGATCGACTACCGACAAAGAGGAACCTCAATCTGAAGACCTTATCCAACATACCATCGATGCGACTCTCGAAGCTCAATCCATCCGCAAGGAATCAAAGATAAGTAAAAGAAATTTCAAATTCCATACTTTCAATGGCACTTGAGAGGGAAAAATTGTTATTGCATTCATTAGTCAGTTTGACGACTATTTTCATGAGGAAACCTATGCAAAAAAAGATAAAATCAAGTGTGTCACTAATCATTTAGTGGATAGAGCATCTCTTTGGTGGACCGTGGTTCGTAAGAGTATAGATTGTCCCACTACCTGGGAGAATTTCAAGAAGAAGTTTATGCAGAATTTTCTTCCTCCATAATTCCATGAAAAAGCTATAAAGCAATGGGATCTTCTTCAGCAACGAGATCGTGAGCCTATTCCTCAGTACACCAAACGTTTTTGGAATGCATTACTCCAGTTACGCATGCTTGAAGACATACCTGAAGCGACACACAAGCGCAAGTATATGTCTGGACTACTTGGGCATTACTACGCTGAAGTTAACATGTTCAAGCCTGCAACTCTTGAAGACACAATTTCATTAGCTCACGACACTGAAGACAAACTGCGAGGTAGAGACAGACGTCCACAGCAATTCCAAGCCAATTGTAACTATGGATCTAAGCAATTCAACTCAAATTTTAGAAGATTTAATCAAGGTCGTTTTCGTTCATCATCTTTCCGTAAGAATTGGGCAAAACCACCTGCTTTACCATCCAATGTTAACCAAAACCCTAAGCCTATTCCACAGCCAAATCCTAATGTCCCTAGACTTCCTGCCATTGCAAACAATGTAGCCAAAGCCAAGCCTATAGTATGTTATAAATGCCACCAGCATGGACATCTAGCAGCAAATTGCCATTCAAAGAAGCCACCTGTCCATATCAACTACCTTGGAGCAATGGAAGATAAAGAACATGAAGATATGCCTGATTTCACGGAAGATGAGGACGACATTACTACTCCTTCGGATACTTTACCAGGTATGCCAACTCCACATTCTTTATTAACAATGAAATGTTTAGTGCATGGAAAGGAAAAGATTATTTTGCATGATGAAGGTAGTACTCATGATTTTATTTCTGCAAAGCTAGTAAAAGAATTGAAGTTATAGACTGTACCTACGCATTATCGCATTAAAGCAGCATTCTTAGGCACTAGATATAATGGTACACAGGAAGTGCATGATTTAGAAATTCAAATTGGTGAATACACTGAAAGAAGAAATTTTCTAGTTGTACCACTCCAATCTAGTGACATTATTTTAGGTATGCCTTGGCATCATCATCATAATCCAAATATAGATTATTCCACACATTCAATTAATATTCAATTTCAAGGAAAACATATTACATTGTATGGTATGCATGCATCTAATGCTTTTCCACTACTTTCGCATACTCAAGCTAAACGTGCATTACGCAAAAGTAGTAAATCTTATCTCATCTGGGTGAACGAACTGCAAGTTAAAGAAAATCATATGCATCCTAGGCATAAAGAATTTCTTGCACATTTTAAAGACTGTTTTGCAGAAGATCTGCCACTGGTTTACCTCCTTCACATCCAGAATACCATAAAATAGTTTTGATTCCTAGTACCCAACCACCTTGTAAAGCACCATATAGGCATAACCGGATAGAGCAAAAAGAAATTCAAAGTCAAGTTGAGGAATTACTAAATAGAGGATTGATTAGACCTAGTAGTTCTCCATTTGGTGCACCTGTTCTGTTAGTAAAGAAAAAGAATAATACCTATCATATGTGCATTGACTATCGAGCTTTAAATAAGATCACTGTAAAGAATAGGTATCCAATTCCTAGAGTCGATGACCTTATGGATAAACTACAAGGTTCTGTCATATTTAGTAAAATAAAACTTAAATCTGGTTATCATCAGGTAAGACTAGATAAGTCAGACATATTCAAGACTGCATGTAGGACACAGTCTGGTCATTATGAATTTTTAGTGATGCCTTTCAGATTGACTAATGCACCTGTTACATTTAGTAGAACGATGAATCGTATATTTTTGAATTATCAGTATTGTGTTATTGTCTTCTTTGATGATATTTTGGTGTTTAGTCAAAATGAGAAAGAACATTATGAGCATTTGTCATTGGTTTTCCAGTTATTAAAAGATAATCAACTGTATGCAAATTTGGAAAAGAGTGAATTCTTTAAAACAGAAATTGAGTATTTAGGTCATATTGTATCATCTGATGGAATTAAAGTTGACCCTAAGAAAATAGATGCAATATTGAACTGGCCTGTACCAAAAAATGTCCATGAATTACGATCATTCCTAGGTCTTGCTAGTTTCTACAGGAAGTTTGTGCGTAATTTTTCATTACTTGCTTTACCATTGACTAAACTTTTGAAGAAAGGTATTGTTTATCATTGGTCCGATAATCAACAGAAATCCTTTGACTTATTGAAACATGCATTAACCCATGCTCCTGTCCTACAGTTGCGTGATTTTAACAGATCATTCTTTTTCGTAGTGACTGATGCTAGTGGATCAGGAATAGGAGCCGTACTTATGTAGGATAATCATCCCATAGCCTATTCTAGTTGTAAGCTGAAACCCTCTGAACTGAAATATTCCACATATGACAAAGAATTATTAGCAGTCGTACAAGCATTAAGACAGTGGAAACACTACTTAATGGGTTCAGAATTTATGATTAAGACCGACCAACAAAGTATTAGACATTTACTTAGCCAACCTCAAATATCTGACCGACATATCAAATGGGCATCCTTTATTCAAAATTTTCATCCTATCATTCAATATCAACCCGGTAAAGAAAATGTAGTGGCTGATGCATTAAGTAGAAGATCTGCCATTCATAATATTTCTGTTATATCTTTTGATTCTTTGATTGCTATGAAAGATATTTATCATCAGGATATTACTTTTCATGCTGATTGGAATAAATTAGTTCAAAATAACTTGATTCCTATTGATTCACTATCTTATAATGATGGATTTATGTTTTATGAAAAGAGATTATGTGTTACAGTTCCATTCAGATCTTTTCTTTTGAATGAGATTCATTGTCCTCCATATCAAGGTCATAGAGGTATCATATCTAAATTACGTACATTAACTGAAGATTTTTATTGGCTGTATATGGACACAGATGTATCTAACTTTGTTTATGAATGTTTGATTTGTCAAATAGTTAAGAGACATCATGGTAAACAGTATGGATTACTTATGCCTTTGTCTATTCCATCAAGACCATGGGAACAAATTTCTATGGATTTTATTACTGGTTTACCTAATACTAAATCTAACCATGATATGATTTGGACAGTAGTAGATAGGTTTAGTAAATAAGCATATTTCATTCCATGTAAGAAAACTTTAACAGCATCACAGGCAGCACAATTGTTTTTGAAAACTGTTTTCACTAACCATGGATTACCAAAAGTTATTATTTCTGATCGTTGTCGTATTGTTGCGCATTCGAGGTGTGAAATCCATCCAAAAGTTGTGTGTGTGAGATTTGATACTTTGTACATATCTAGTTGTTGTGTTTATACTTTTGTTCTACGTGGAAGAGGGTTTGGAGTAAGAGGAACTTATCAATAATGCTCTAGTTGGCATGTCTTGTCAAGTGGTTAGTCAACCTAGACGAGGAGGTTTTGATCAACCAACTGCTCCTTTCTTATCTATTTACCATCTGGATGAGGTGGATCCTGTTTTCCCCAAGTTTGATGTCTTGGGTGCTATGCAACATCTTACTAAAGCTATGCGGACAGAACCAAGCAACTTCTTGCAACAATGCATCTGCTACAACCAAGCTCAGACAATGTCTATTTCAGTCTCGCTAGGGTATGCTGTCCAAGTCTATCCTTACATCCTTCTTCCAAGGGATTTACAAAGACCAGAAATCACCTTCAAGGCTTGGAATTCAAGAGATAGTGGAACTGATTTGACGTGGACACAAGAAGGTCCTTGAGGTCAATTTGCAACAGGACATTTGTTTTCTTCTTGGAAGACATAGTCATGGAAAAGAATCAGTGTGGTAGAGAAGAACAAGAACCATTTGCATTGACACCAGATGTGATAATGCACTTGCTTCGACTCCATAGGCATCATGTGCAGAGATTTGCACAAACGAACAGAGAGAGAAGGTCCACCATTATGGACCAGGAAATGGATGATGACAAGATTCATTATCGGGATGACTATTTTTAAATGTGGGCTTTTTGGAGGGAAGCAAAAAAGGAGCGGCTTTTCTAGTCGAAAGGGAGGAAGTCTAAAAAAGGAGGATGAAGGCGAAAGGAAGCGCTATGATCGGATCCAGAGAGGTCGATGGAAAATTGTCGCATGTTCCTTTTCGTGGGAAAAAGCTAACACGTTTATTGCAGTGGCCATGGAGGGGTCATGGTCATGTTTCACTGATATGCACAATCACTCCAGCATCAAGTTATTGGAAGAAATCCACAATACACTTTTCTAGTTTGAAGGAGGAAGAGCTACGGAGGCGAGAGGCTCAAGCTCGACTGGATGAATAGAAGGACTTCAAGAGCTGCATTCTGCTTTCTCCAAAGAACAAAATCACTAATTCGGGCGACAAACATCTGCTGAGTTCACATGTGGAATCAAGGGAGAGCAAAAGCCTGTCCGGTGAAACGCGATTTCTTCATAGGCATTTGCCTTGGACACTTTAATTTTCTCGTTTCACAGGTCAACTAAAAAAATTTCTCATTTTTTGATTTTTTTTCTTGAAAAATGCAATTTTGGGGCCTCTTTCCATGGTTCCATCTTGTTTTATTTGATATTGTTGCCATTCTGCTTTGTTTTCAGGGATAAATCTTTTCCTGGTCAAGATGACAAAGAGGAAGCTATCTCTGGAAGGAATGGATGAGGAGGAGCTAATGGAGACATCTGATGATAGGCTCTTTGATTTCTTACACACCACTGGAAATTCTTCCAAGTTTGGCTATATCAGGGAAATTTTCAATGTTCCTTTTGATTTGAAGGAGTTATTGGAGGATCTTGAAGATAAACTTAAGGAGTACAGATGTTTTTATGATAGACATGTGCAAGGTTTGGAAGTCAATGAATTTGTTCATTATAGTGATGTCATGGGAGCCACCAGTACATCTAGGTCAACTTTGCTAGGCAGGTTCAACCTCATTGATGAGGAATTTAGAAAGAAAGAAACATGTTGCCCTTTCCACATGTATCAACACCAATGCCTTCTGATCCACAAGGACGTTGGATTTATTATGTATCTTCAGTACATGGAAAATTCTTCTCTAGATATAGACCAATAGGGAAAGCTAGAGGATATTGCAAGTATGGATAAGGAGGTCGAAGAGAAGGAGGAGATGTTCCAAGAATATGTTGAGAATCAACTTGTCCAAGGTTTTGATGTAGGTTTGTTCAAGAGTGACAATATCACAATGGTGGAAGAAAAGGAGATCGAGCCAAGTGCACAGGTTGATGAAGAAGGTCCTCTTGCATGTGTTTCAACATTTCCCACTTATCTTATCAACAAGAAGAGATATGTCTTGCTAAATGATATTCAACATCTTTTTGATCTTAGAGAAGATTATTGCTTTTAGCAATCCTTGCAGGTTGGGGCAAAAATGACATGAATTTTATAGGTTATGAACAAGAACCACTAGCAAGTCTTGATGTTGAGGGAGAGAATTTCCAAGATATCTCTATAGCCTTACATACATGTATTAATCAGATCATAGAATACGAAAAGGGGGGGCTACCCTACAGAAGAAGAGTTATTGCAGGTCCAAAAGAAACTTCATATTGATGATGTAGGGTATGAAGTGAGATTGAAGTCTCCATCAGATGAGAAGCCCAAGAGTTCAATAAATCTTTATGATGATAGTCTTCTTGAAGAAGACGAACACCCTAAGGTATGAAATATAATTCGAAGTTACCCATTGAGTTTATGTTAGACTTTATTATGCATTATAGATAAATATCTTATATCTTGTACTGTTGTGGTTTGTTGTGTAGATTAAGATTGAAGATTTGGACAACTTTCTTGGAAGGGCCAAGGGCTCTAGGCCAATGAAGCTTGGAAAAAATCAAAGCCTTGGCCAATATATTGGAAACTTAAACAATCAAACAATTGTAATATATCATAGTAGATTGTCAAGCTCTCCAAGTCTACCAATGATGGCTTTGAGAGATATCTCAAAGGTAATTGGATCTCAAGTTTTCAACAGAGGTTTGGACAAGATCATTTTAGTGGAGAAGGAAGAAGCCATAAGAGTTTTTGGCGTCATGCCTGGATACAGTGGATCTAGAGCTGGATATTTTGGAGTTCTTGGCTCCTATTTTCTCTCTTATGTAGGAGATAGTAAGAATTTGAAGCTTCTTCCAGGCTATCGGAAACAATATTTTTTGAAATAAAGAGGTCTTATTGAGTGGGATGAAACAAAAGATTCCTCTAGAGGCCCTGTCAAGCTACCTGAAACCAAGGACTCCTCTGAAGGCCCTTTTGAGGTGCCTGAAACTAAGGACTCTTCTATAACATAATCAGACTAGAAGATGCCAAAGATTAAGGGTTTCTTGAAACCCATCTTTTCCCAATTCTTTGTTTGGTTTGTAACCATTCTGTAAATCTTTGCTTTGCGCAAGAATTTAAATATCTATCTTTTCTTCTTTGGGTAACAATTTGTATAGTCCTTGCTAAAGATGATGTATTGCTTGATGTGGTTGTATCTTTAAGCTTGAATTTATGCCAAATTTGTCGATAGAACCATTGAAAGACCTCTAATAAACTGTTGGCTTTGTGTCTTCCACCTCCATGTCTTGTGTGTCTAAAATATTTTTTTCTTGCTTGATAATGTGATTTTTCCATACCTTGGGTTGACCAGATAGATAGAGATCCATATTGTTTAATAAAGTATGGAGCATGGTTGTATAGAATATGCTGCATAGTCAACAAATAAAGAAAGTTATTAAAATTTTTTATATGAGTTCGACAATGAAGAAACAAACATATACAAACTTCTTACCATATAGTGAGTAAAGTGTTGATCACCCCAAGCTTCTGTCATCGCCTTTTTGAAAAGGTTCAATTGGTTTTTAAAGTCTTTGAGATCATCATCATTCTATTCAGTCTTATCACAATAAAAAAACACTTTGTCTAGTGTTTCCCAAACTTTAGCTTTTCTATTCCGAGCTTGTCCATTATCAGTGTGATCCTTAACTGCATTATGTAGGGATTTCCACTGATTAAATTTAATAGTTGAGCCACCATTTCTCGAGTTTATCTTGCCAAGTCTCCCATGAAAGCCTAGAAACCTTCTAGCCTTCACTCCACCAATAAATGGTTTTTTTGGGACACAATTACCCCATCCTTAGACTTCTGAAGATCTAGTTCAATAACAACATTGCCACCATGCAAACCAATTGCAGAGAGAACTTTTTCAACCTTTGTTATAGCATCTGTTCTAGTTGATAATGGCTTTAGCTTCCATGCAAATCCTATACAGAGATGAACAAGCTTTTCAATTATCCTGCAAAGTGCATGAAGTGTACAAATATGGGCATTTGCTAAAGGAATGTCCAAGACTGGTTTAAACTGTGGATCCTTATTGTGCCTAGAGGGAGCTCTATTCCAATTGCTTGAGTTTAACTCTGCAGCCCCGCTGGTGACATGCAGCATAAGCAAGGAGATCTCGAGTTGGCTCCCTTTGATACATTATACATACATTTGAGTGACTTTAGGTCACCAGCTATGTGCCACTCAATCCTGTAGTTCCCAAATCCTTCAACAAATAGCTCTTCTCCTGCTTGTTGCCTTTGAATAACATTAGGTATTGATGTTTGATGAAAAACCCAATATAGTATATCAAAATTCTCAGTATCTACCTCAAATGCTCCTAGCCACCAAATGTTATATTTAGATTGAACACTAAAAGATGTTGAGTGATTTCAATGACCTGACAAAAGTGCTCTATTCATCAAGGTGATAGAGATTCTCTCCAATTTTTTACATTTCAGAATCTCACTTTCACCAAGTTTAATCACAAATCTAGCCAGTCCCTGTGCCTCTGCTCCTAACAAGTCATAAAATTTTATCATTAAGCATTGTAGGGTGGGCAAGTCAAGGAAAATATTGTTAAATTTATTGAATGTAACCTCCTTTTTCTTGCCCTTGAAGCTAGCCTTGATATGAAAAGGCTCACCTAGAATCTCCATCACTTTGTTATTAACTCTCTGTCTGATAGTCCTAACCACAAATGGCTTTGGAAGTATGCAATTGCGTACCTGTCCTTCTTTCATATTTGATTGTAAAAGTTGGAAAAGTTGCATATAAGAATCTCGGCTGATACCAATACTATCCAGTGTCTTTTGTACTAACTCAGAATCCAAAGAATGATCCTTTACAGATGACTCCAAGCATTGTTTCTTTGCCTTTTTAAATTTCTTCTTCTCCAAAATATCCTTTGAAACTACTGAAGAAAGAAGATGATAATAAAACTGAGCTGCTTTTAAAGAATCTCTTTCACTTGCATTTGGTTGTAGAAGAGATCTAAGCAAAATTAACATCACAAATCAATGCAAGTAATTTAAATAAAGCTATATTTAAGATTTTTCAAGTGAAAAAAAATATACCTTGCTGCTTGGATTCTTTTACCACAGCCTCCTCCTCCTCGTTTGAGATTCTCAATATTTTTAAGAGCTCTTTGTCGATTTCGAAGTTCTAATAAAGTTTGCTTTCGTTGATAAGCTTTGATACACTTTTCCAATGAACGAATTTTTTGTTGACAATCCTCTAGCTTCTGCAACAACTCTATACTGTGTTTCATCAAAAGATGATTCTCTAGTCCAAGGATATCCTTTTCTGCAACAAGATTAAGTGTATAACCTAAAAATCCATTGTAGCCATCACCAATAAACCTCATTAATGATGAGCTATTATAGAAAGGAGGAGTGTTATTTCCGCTAGGATCTTTGGGATATAGCTTTCCATATAACCAAAGATCAATATTCTTCTATCCTTCAAACCCCAGTATATGTTTCATAGACTCTGTAACCATGATAGATTTTGTTCTCTTTCTTATTGGTTCATACTCACTGTCCAACTCAATATGAAGATGATAGAGAGGTCTTTTATGAGAGCTACAGAGATCATTAGATGATTGATCCATAGCTGAGTTACAGATATCATTGGGTGATTGATCCATAGCTAAGGATATGATTAGAAGCAAGAACGAAAACAAAGAAGAGACTACTAAGGAGGAGAAAAAAAGAAGAGAGAAACGATGGAGGGAGGCAATCGAGTATCCACCAAAATTCAAATTGAATATTACTTTTCACTTTAATGAGGAGAGGTAAGATCTTCATTATGACAACCTTGCCAACTTTATGGCGACCTAGATTTCTAGGTTTGATGTGACCAAGAGAATATCACGATAATGACTTATTAACAAATTTTGATATTTTAACTTACCAAAATATAAACCTTTTAAAAATTCTATAAAATGATTTTATTTCTTAAATTTTTTTCTCTCTCTAGGATCTCTTACAGGGCATTTTCGAGACCTCAAAACTTCCCTAATGTCATATGCCCTTATTGAGCTTCTTTGCTTGATATTTACGGCTTTTGTGCTAGTGGGAGCATCTTGATATACTTGACAGAAATTGAGCAGGTTTTGATAGTCAATGGTTGACTTGGTGCATTCATTTTGCCAACAGTTTTCTCTCATTGTACATGGTTGTAATTTATTACAACAAGCAATTATGCATGGACAAACATGGAATTTTCATGTTGAATCATCCTTATTTTATATACTTTTGATGGTACTTGGTGGCAGCATCATTAGTTATTAGTTCGTGGTCATTTTGCCTTAGTTTTGGTGGTAATTTGGTTGTTTACAGCAGAAAACAGCAAGTAGTTTTGAACTGTCTGTACCCTTTTGGATTGCAGTATGGCATCTTCTTCTACTGATAGTGCTACTTCAACATCACTAAGCTTGATGGTATGAATTATGCCTAATAAAAGAGCCAAGTTTGGCAGGTATTGGTGCAAAAATTGTAGATAAAGCCACTAAGGATGCATGGCGAGCAGCCTAAAACTATGACTAATGGACGAATGGGATGAGCTTGATGAGTTATGCAAGTCCACCCTTATCTTATCTCTCACTAAACAGGTGCATTACAATGTGGTTGAGGAAGCACAGAGTTCTTGGAAGCTTTGGGATAAAATTAAGAACCTCTATGATAAGAAAAGTCCACCAAGTTAGATGTATTGACTGAAGCAACTTATGGACCTGTGCATGAAGGAGAATATGACAATGTTTGCTCATTTGAGCCACTTCCATGCTATTCTCAAGAACTTGACTTCGCATGGCATTGGCTTTAATGATGAGGTTACTCCACTATTTTTTCTTGGGACTCTGAGTGAGTCAGGGTATGTATTCCGCATTGCCTTATGTGCTGCTGCTACTATTTTGAACTTGCCTGATGTAGAGAGTGCTCTTTTGCAGGAAGAGATTAACCCATAAGAACTTGGATGCCTCTCGTATGTCATATGCTTTGACTGTTAGAGGCAGAGACGGTAATGCAAAGGATGACCATGGGTATGGATGTGGCAGAGACTCACAGAAGTCTAGGTCTAAGTCGCGTGGTAAGTCGCATAGCAAGTCTCATGGGAGAAATGCTAATGTGACATGTCATCATTGCGGCAAGAAGGGTCATATACGCCCATATTGTCATGAGCTGTGCAATGAGAAGTGCAAAGAGAAGGGAAAAGACAAACTAAAGCAAAAGTTCTCTAATCGTAGTATTATGCCTGTGAAATCTAGTATGAAAATCGAGGAGATAAATGTCATGGAGACTGATGACTCCGATGGGGAGTACATACTTGCAGCTAGTTCTTGTGATTCTACGCCATTGACCAAGGTTCGCTCTATGTATACGCAGTGCTGGCTTTTGGTCTCATTTCTGGTGCTTCATTTCATGTTACACCATGTCGTGAGTGGTTCCATTCCTACCGCACTATCTTTGGTTCAATTGACTTGGGTAATGACAGGTCACTTGCTATTGTTGGCATTGGGAATGTATGGCTGCAGCTCTCTACTGGAAGTACTTTTCTATTACAGGATGTACGTCATGTACCTGCGCTTACACGCAGTCTTATATGTCTACCTAGAAGATCACCCGTGGCAAACTTGTGCTTGCTAGCGGTGCCAAGGCTAGCAGCCTTTATCCTCTTGTAGTTGATGGGTCCTCTGTTGACCATGTTTTGTCGGTCAGTTCTATCCCACATGTATCTCTTTGGCATGCCCATTTGGGCCATATGCCCTTGAAGGGAATGAAAATGCTTTCTGGTTTGTAGTACTTACCGCCCCTTGACTATGCATGTTTTGATTCATGTGAGCATTGTCTTTATGGCACACAGACTAGGAATATGCATAAGAAGACTAGTAGGAAATGCATGACTGAGCCCTTGGCATTGGTACATTTAGATGTCTATGGGCCCATGCCCTGGCAGTCTGGGTGCAAAGTATTATATGACGTTCATTGACAAATTTTTGCGTAAAGTGTGGGCTTACCCCATTAAGCTTAAGTCAGATGTCTTGGCTGTGTTTTAGAGATGGCTTGCATTAGTTGAGAACCAGACTGGGCATAGGTTGAAATGCCTTAGGACTGACAATGGGGGAGAATATGTGTCATGTGCCTTTGAGTAGCTATGTGACGAGAGGGATATTAAGCATCGGTTTACCACCCCCTATAACCCACCCCAGAATGGTTTGGCTGAGTGGATGAATAGAACCATCCAAGAGCGTGTACGCAGTATGCTTAGCCATGTAGGCCTACCATAGAGCTTTTGGATTGAGGCAATCAGTACAGTTGTGCATGTCATCAATAGATCACCTTCTTGTGGTTTGGATTTCCAAGTTGCAGAGGAGGTATGGACTGGGAAACCTCCATCTTATGCACATCTACATGTCTTTGGATGTGAGGCATTCTTCCATGTGCCCAAGGATAAGAGGACTAAGTTGGATCCTAAGAGTGTCAAATGCCTTTGGGATCCATAGGAAAGTCATCCACAGCGATGATGTAGTCTTTCATGAAGACAAGATGCATAGGTAGCCTGAGAAGGTGGTAGAGATACGCAGGGTTATATTCTAGAAGGAGCCACGTGCTCCTGCACAGCCAATTGGACAACCTGCACCACCAGTTGGTACACATGGCCAGGGTGTTGGACAGGATGCTACACATGCAGTAGAGCTTGCAATGAGATGGTCTACTAGAGCTAGATGTCCACCTGATTGATTTGAGTCCTCGATGAATTATGTCTTGGTTACAGATGTAGGAGACCCTCTCACCTATGATGAGGCTATGTGCAAGGGTGATAGTCATTCCTAGGAGAGGGCTATGCAGTCTAAGATGAACTCCCCGCATAAGAATATGACTTGGTATTTGGTTGCATTGCCTACTAACGGGAAGAAGGCTTTGCCACGCAAATGGGTGTACAAGCTAAAAAGTACCTCTGGGCACCCCAAGCCAGTTTATAAGGCAAAACTTTTTGCTAAGGGTTTTTAGCAAGAGCATGGAGTTGACTTTGATGAAGTATTTTCTCCTATGATCAAGAAGACTACGTTGGTTTTGGCCTTGATCATGTAGCTTGACTTGGACATGTATTAGATGGATGTCAAGATTGCATTCTTGCATGGGGATTCAAGATGAGATTTACATGGAGCAGCCTATAGGCTTTGGAGAACCTAGCAAGGAGCACCTAATGTGCAAGTTGAAGAAAAATCTTTATGGCTTAAAGCAGGCACCTAGGGAGTGGTATCATAAGTTTGATGCCTTTATGCAGCCATAGAGCTACAACATGAGTGCTATGGATCTGTGTCTTTACACAAAGAAAGCCTGTGATGGTTCATTGCTTATTTTGGTACTTTATGTGGATGATATGCTGATAGCAGGGAAATCTCATGATGAGTTGGATGCTCTTAGATCTCAGCTAAAGAAGAGCTTTGAGATGAAGGATTTGGGACATGTCTCTCACATTCTTGGTATGTGGATTAAGCGTGATAGGCATCAGGGACTACTCTCTCATAGAGGGAGTACATTCATAAAGTCCTTGAGCATTTCCACATGCACGACATTAAGCCTATTGGCTGTCGATCACCTTCTTATGTGAAGGTTTCATAGAGGGAGCACATTCATAAAGTCCTTGAGTGTTTCCTCCTGTAGGACGTCAAGCCTATTGGCTGTCCATTACCTTCTTATGTGAAGGTTTCATAGGCCGATTGTTTGCAGACAGATAAGTAGAGGACCGAGATGGCCAAGATCCCTTATGCATCAGTTGTGGGCAGTTTGATGATAGCCACTCATCTAGATATTGCCTTTGCAGTTGGTGTTGTGGCATGCTATATGGCTATACCTGGCAAGAAATATTGGGATGCCTTGAAGGGTATTGTGAGATACTTGAAGGGCACATCATATATGTGTATTTGCTATGGCAGCCACGATATGAGAGTTGTGGGTTACACAGAATCTGATTATGCAGGACATGTAGATAGTAGGAAGTCCACTTCTGGCAATGTATTCACCTATGTTGGAGGTGTTGTCTCTTGGATGTCCAAGGTTCAGAAGTGTATGGTTCTCTCTACCACTGAGGCCGAGCATGTTGCAGCCCACTGAGGCTTGCAAGGAGGCCATATGATTGGACCATTTGGTTCATAAACTTGGGATTGATTCTATACCTACGCTGCATTCAAATTCTATGAGTGTTATTCAGCTAGCCAAGAATTTGGTCTTCCATGCAAAGACGAAACACATTGAGGTAAGGTGTCACTTTATACGTGGGGTCGTGGAGGACAAGTCTGTTGACCTTGTCAAGATCTCCACAGATGAAAATCCTGCAGATCTACTAATGAAAAACCTCACTACTGAGCGCTTTGCCTTCCTCAAGAGATTGACGAGTGTTGGATAAGATGATGTTTTTCCTCATCCTGTTGTACATGTGTATATTGTACTGTCTTTTCTTTTTCTTTCACTCTTCACTGGGGTAGATTCGCCTTTAAGTGGGAGATTGTTGGGGGTAAAGGCGCCTTTGCCTAGTCACCCATGTATTACTACACTGATAGTACCCGCCACTACACACTGCACGTGGCGGGCACCCATCAACATCACTTTAATTTTTATTCTTTTAATGATAATTTTAATAAAGAAAGGCCTAGTCACACATTGTGATTGTTGGAGTTTCCATTTGGTCTCTCTCTCTTTCTTGCTCTTGCTCTCCCACCATAGCTCTTCCAAGCAAGCTTCGATCCTTCTCACCTTTCACTCTCTTCTCTCTTCTTTCCTCTCTCTCTCTCTTCTTTCTTTACTACCTCTTTTTCCTTATCTCTATTGTCTACTCTCTTCCTCCTTCATCTCTTCTATCTATCTTCTCTTCTCTCACCTTTCTCGACTGCCAACGCTACTATCCTCTCTTCTCTCACCTCTCTCCATTGACCTCCCTCCATTCTCCACTTTCCTCTCTCTACCCACTCCACTCTCCTCTCTCCTCTCTCCTCTCTCCTCTCTCCTCTCTCCTCTCTCCTCTCTCCTCTCTCCTCTCTCCTCTCTCCTCTCTCCTCTCTCCTCTCTCCTCTCTCCTCTCTCCTCTCTCCTCTCTCCTCTCTCCTCTCTCCTCTCTCTACTCTCTACTCTCTACTCTCTACCCCCTCTGCTTAGAATTTTGATAGAAAGGGCATTGGAATTTTTTCCAAATGTGTTGAAAAAGTGTATTTTTAAAAAATGGTTCTCATCAGTGTGATCATTGAAATTTTACTCTATTTTCACTATTTTTTATTCTATATACGTATTGATAGTGTTTTTTTTTGTGATTTGTCGAAACTTTTTGTCAATATACCCTTCATTCCTTGTAGTGTGTTTCTAATTTTACATTGCTGACACAATTCAATATTGAGTATCAAAAGTTCCCATTGATCATAATCATGCATAGGAATGCCTTTTTCTCTACAACATATGAGTTTAGAGAGTTAATAGTGAGGAACTTAGAGAAAGTGTGTCTTCCTTATATATACTGCACCATGTAATGACATTGGATCCTTAATATGATGTGATATCAATCAAGTAACTATTTCTTCATTGATACATATCACAAGTAGAACTTATAGATTAACCTACATAGGCTTAAGTGGTTTGAGAAGGTACCCTTGTGCATCTATTTATGTTTAGAGAAACCTTATAAATCTAATATTTTGATTAAATTTCAAGTGGAATTAGTCAACTCATGGATGTAGAAACATGCCATTAGTGTAATCCTTGCTTACAAAGTACTATGTTTAAAAGAGGAAAAACAAAAAGATTATTGGGTTTTGGGATTTCCTAAGTTTTGAATCTATGATATTAGAGATTTGATGATGAGGATCTTAGAAATTTTTTATCTTCCATGTATAAGCTCATGAGATGAAGTTGGTTGCCTAGTATGATCTAGTATAGATTGAGTATCTCTTGCTTCATTGATGTGGATAGATGAAGTACTTAGAGCTCAATCTAAATAGACTTGTATGATCTAGTATCGATTGAGTATCTTTTTCTTCATCGATGTGGATAGATGAAGTACTCAGAGCTCAATCTAAATAGACTTTTGAGGATTTACACCTTGTGCATCTATTTATCTTTTGGAGGAAGCTTATTAATCTATTATTTAGAGTAAATTCTTATTAATAACAAGGAAACTAATTAATCTATTATTAATCTAACAAAGTAGTTGTGTTTAGAAGAGAGAGAGAGAGATAAAAATTTATGAGATTTTGGAATTTCCTAAGTTTCTATTGAGATGCCAAGCTCAATAGGAGTTGGCACTCATTTATATGGATGATTTTTTCTTCATTCATATTATGGACATGATTAGCATGTGCATTGATGTATCGTTCTAGTGATACTTTATAGCTATTCTACCTATCCAAGTTACGAAATATATATCTAATTCTCTGTCTAGTTAGCATGTTCGCACTATGGACCGCTTGTGTACTATGTATATTGTTCCCTCTTGTGATTCTTGGTAGACTCTTATAGTGAAGAAGAAAAAGACAAAGAAAGCTTAGGGTTTTTAGCTTCCTATCTTGTGTGCAATCTCTATGTGTTATGCATTTTGCAAGAGCTCAATCTCCCTCTCTCTTCCCCCATCTTTTCATGTATTAGAGGAGTGTCCAGGCGAGGAGCTATGAGCCATAAGCACAAGAGTCTACAAGAAAGCCCTACTATAGAGTATACCTATGGAGATCTCTCTTATGTAATCTCCAATTGATGAACCATTTTTATGAGCTTGAAGTGCAAGTGAGGAGTTATGAGCCATAAGCACAAGAGTCTACAAGACAGCCCTACTATAGAGCTTAGCTATGGATATCTCTCTTATATAATCTCCAATTGATGAACCATTTTCATGAGCTTGAAGTGCTCAAGGGATGTATTCGATATCCATTTGGATACATGTCTTGGTAGGGGTTCAATCTCTATTTAGAGATTGTTCTTTTGTTAATCTAGTAAGGTTCAAGAACTTTGCAAAACTCATCATATATGGAAATAGGTTGTAGATGTTGGGTGTGGTGGACAGTATTTGCAAACTATTAAACATTATATGTATTGCTCAAGGTATGCTCATGTACTGAGTTCATCATAAGTGACAGTTTATCAAATTAGTAGGTTATTTATAAAATCATATTTTCTATTTTTACTACACAACGTTTGAGGAGTTTCATTAGATTTTCCATGTGATAAGCTTCACAAGCATAACTTCCATGTTCCAGTTTAAATTGGCCAATTTCCTTAGGACTACATTGAAGCAGATAATGCCTAGGCTCTAAAGTTATTGAAGGAAAATGCCACACCTGAGCAAGCCAAGGCATTTAAGGGATGGAACTAGGGTGATCAAAAAGTTATGTATTTTCCATTAGTGTTTATATGCATGATGCTGATTGCCATGCAAAAGCATGTAATAATCCCGTTAAGCTTGTTATAAATATCAAACCTAAAAAGTTGTAGTTGAAGTTAAACAATGTCAAGTGTGAAAATTTGTTTGTTAGTGAGTATGCATTGAAGATTAAAATAATTATTGAAGCTCTTGGACCTATGAAAGTGTAGGTTAAAGATAATATAGTGGCTGCATGGTTGGATGGTTTAGGCAAAGAATACAAACAATTCTAAGCCTCCATCAACACAAGAGACACCATCCTTGATTTTGTAGATCTAATATCTATGTTGATATTAGAAGACAAGGACTTGGATCTTACTAGATCTTCATTATAAAACAATTACACTTCAAAAAATGTGTTCTACTCTAATACAAGTAGAAATAGAGGTCATGGTGGTAGAGGCCATAGTGGTAGCCATTACGGACAAAGTCAAGGGAAATATCATGACTCACAAGAGTAGTCGCATGTAGGTGGTAGAGGCTAGCCTCAAGGCAAGGGGATCCATAAAGAACAAATAGAACACAACTTATGATAGAGAATGCTATAATTCTAGTTAGAAAGGCCATATTACATATGATTGTTCAAAAAAGAGAAGAGGTAGAAATAATAGAAATGGGAGAAGGCAGCATAACAATTATGTATTTACTAGGAATCAGATTGATCATGAGAATTTTGTTATGGAGCACATGATGAATGTAGAGAATGCAGATGCAACAATAGTTGACTGATGTTGTATGATATGTGGATTCAAGTGCCTCTAACTATATGAGTCTCATGGAGAATGGTTTAGAGAAATGAAAAATCCTAAAATGCCTAGTTTTGTGTAATATTTTCCCTTTATTTAACAAATTTTTTAAAAAGAAAAAAATATATTAAACATCCCCTCCACGCTGCTAGTAGATGTACGTGGGCATGGGGGAGTTATAGGTGTCGACGGAGGGAGCAGGGGGGCTGCTGCCGTGTGCCAAACGGAGGGCTGCCATTGATGATGTGCGGCAAGGGGGAGCTCTAAGATGACATGGCTAAGGGGGTAACGAATACTCCCTCTTCCCCTTCCCCATTCTCTGCATGGCAGCAACCATCCATTTGGCAGCCCTGTTGGGAGTAGAGGTGGGGGGCCTCCATACCTTACCAAAACCTCCCCCCTCTATAAAAGGGCTTTGGGCGTTGAAGAGCAGAGGAGAGGATCATTGCGGCTTGACTGGTGATTGCTGGAGAGAGAGTGAGGGAGAGAGTAAGAGGGGAAAGAGAGAGAGAGAGAGAGAGAGAGAGAGAGAGAGAGAGAGAGAGAGAGAGAGAGAAGGGAGAGTAAGAGAGAAGAAAGAAGAGAGAGAGAGAGAGAGAGAGAGAGAGAGAGAGGGAAAGGGAGAGTAAGAGAGGAGAGAGAGAGAGAGAGAGAGGGAATCTCTCTCTTTCAAGACTTCTGAGCTTGTCATTTTTCTTTTCCCCCCTCTTAGAGAGGGTTCTCACAGACAAATTCCCTCCATGAGGAGTCATCTCTCTCGTAACCTAGGTGTGTAGCCACGAAGAAAAAACCCAAAATTATACGATGCCTCCCAAGTGAAGTAAGGTCCAATCGAACATAGATCCCGCTTCAACCGATGCTACAGTTCAAGGAACCGCGACGCTCGGTAACCAGGTGCATACCATAAATCCTACTTTGATGGGAGCCCTTAAGAACCAGACTGACTTCATTGGGAAGGCAGAAGTATCCAACAAAAGTCTATGATAACTAACCACCATTTAGGTTGCATCATTCTATCATGTTGTAAATTGTGTTTTATTGCACTTTGGCATGTTTTGAACAAATAAATTGCACGAAATATTTTGCATTCATGCACACTAAAAAAATCAAGGACCATATTGATTGTGTTTGTAGTGCTTTAGATTATGCACTAGCATTGGCATGCTTGAAGGTACTGAAAAATGGGTTGTTAGGACACTTATGCATATTCGTCATTAAGTGAAAATTGTACTATTTTTGCAATCAGGAAATTTGTGAAATTGGAAAGGTAGGAGTAAAGGCTTGAATTAAATACATGAGGATCATGAGTTGCTAGGATAATGGTTAAGCATATTTTGGTTATTGCAATACTAAGTTGGTATTAGGCTCCTATAAACCTTCAGAGGGAAGTGGTTCACTTTTGCATTAGGCCAGACAACTTCATGTTCCCCACTCAAAAGAAAATACAAGTCTCCATTTATGTTTTACATAAGCGCGTTGAAATGAATTCCCAAAAGCAAAAGCCCTACATTGCATCATCGTCTTAGGGAAGACACACATCTAGATTGCATGGCATCATGGTCAGTTTCAGTTGCACTGCTAGGGATTCATCTTAAAGATAACCATAAGTTGCAAATGTGAAATGCTAAAATTTCTCAGGGCTGTTCAATAAAATGAACCTATATACGTAAGGATATGTCAAGAATCGCGTGGTGGAGGGGATTGCTCAAGATGCTGCGCCGAACACACACAGAATGCACTAGGAGAAGCTCACTCAAGAGACAAGAAGAGAGATGGAGGCCAAAACGTCTTCTTGCTGATTTCTTCTTCTTCTTCCACACACTTTACAATGTACACAAAGTATAGATAAGATACAAGATAAAAGGAAAGTGGCCTACTAAGTCAAACAATGCATAACCGACTACACTAGTCGACTGGCGCTATAACTATGCCAGCTGTAAATAGGTGTAACAATCTGAATATAATAAGTAACGAGTCAGTGGCCATGTGAGAGTCATAATGACCACCGACGTGCTAAGTGTAGACGTGTGGACCCATCTAACCAGGCGGTCCATCATCAATGTCCACATGTGTTGAGCTTGTCATCTCAACACTCCCCCTCAAGCTCAACTGCATCTCTGCAACTCCAAGTAAGCTTCGAAACTTTTGAAGCTTCTTTGTACCCAATGCCTTCGTGAAGATGTCAGCTATCTGATCCTGTGTGCTGACATACACCAAGTCAATCTCACCTGCTAGTACCTTCTCTCTCACAAAGTGGTAGTGTACCTCAATATGTTTTGTCCTGGCATGGAACACGGGGTTCCTAGCCAACTGTATACTGCTCATGTTGTCACAATAAATGACAACTGGACCTTCCACCTACACATCCAAATCAGCCAATAACTTTTGCAGCCATACTACCTCACATGCTGCAACAGCAGCACCTCTATACTCAGCCTCTGTACTCGACAAAGCAATTGTAGATTGCTTTTTGCTGCTCCAAGCAACTGCTGCACTACCAAGAGAGAACATGTATCCGCTGGTAGATCTTCTATCCGACATACTACCAGCCCAATCTGCATCTATGTATCCAAACACATGTACGTCTATACCTGCCTCATAGAAAAGTCCATAATGTAATGTGGACTTGACATATCTCAATATGCGTCTCACTGCATCCAAGTGTGGTTTTCTAGGTACTTGCATAAATTGACTCACAAGACCAACAGCGTAGCTCAAGTCTGGCCTTGTAATAGTCATGTAAATCAAACTCCCCACTATCCTCCTGAACATAGTAGGGTCTTCTATCTCATCCCCAACATCAGCACTCAGCTTTACATTCTGCTCCAACAGGACTGAAAGTGGTTTGCATGCTGTCATACCATACTTGGACAACATATCCAAGCCATACTGTCTTTGGGACAGCCATATACCATCATCACATCTGACCACCTCAATGCCAAGGAAGTACCTTAGCTCACCTAGATCCTTCATCTCAAACTTCATCTTCAAACAACCCTTGACTTCAGCAATCCCACTATCACTATCACCTGTAATAATCAAGTCATCCACATAGATGACTATGATGACCAAACCTGCATCTCCTTTTCTCACATAAAGTGAGTGATTAGCATCAGAAACATAAAAACCAATATTGACAAGATACTCTCTAATCTTGTCAGACCATGCTCTAGGTGCTTGCTTGAGCCCATAGAGTGCCTTCTTCAATCTGCACACATACGTAGGATGCTCTAAATCTTCATAACCTGCTGGCTGATCCATATACACTTCTTCCTGCAAATCACCATGCAAGAAGGCATTCTTTACATCCATTTGCTGCAACCTCCAACCTTTGGCTGCTGCCAAAGCAATCACACATCTGACAGTTGCCATCCTAGCAACTGGACTGAAGGTTTCATCATAATCTATGCCATATGTCTGGGCATAGCCTTTTGCAACGAGCCTAGCTTTGTACCTGCTAATAGAACCATCTGCATTGTGCTTAATCTTATAAACCCACTTACATCCAATAGCTTTCTTTTCCTTCGGCAATGATACTAGATCCCAAGTCTTATTAGCCTCTAATGCAGCCATCTCCTCATCCATTGCTGCATCCCAATGAGCATGACCAACAGCCTCCTCAAAACATGTAGGCTCAACATCCTCAACTAGTTTCACCATATAAGCATAATGGTGAGCTGCATAACCTTCAAAACCAAATCTTTTAACAGGGTATCTCACCCTGCTAGACCTGCGTACCACTGGATCACTCAATGGAGTCTTTGCATCAGCCCGTGCTCTCTGCACACCTGGAGTTCTCACTGAAGGAATGCCAAGCTCATCATCTAAGCTCTCTGAGCCACTGGAGTCTCCATCAAGAACTGCATCAATGCCTTCTGACACTTTATTCTTTTCTTTGTCTTTACCTGTAGTGCTACTAGATGCACCTGAAGATGTAGAGGTACTCCTTAGTCTCCCAGACCAAGGACTACTAGATGATGTCTCTGGTCCACTAAGAGTCCGTGATTCTTGCTTTTCAGCTTGCACATGAGTGTCATGATCATCATCAACATCCAATGCATCACCACTAGATGCATACCAGCTGCTCATTTCATCAAAGATGACATCCCTGCTCACTCTGAACTTACATGTGACAGGGTTGTAACAGCGATACCCTTTCTGCTCTAAAGAGTATCCAATAAAGACACACTTTTCAGCCTTTGGATCTAGTTTCTTCCGCAACTCATCTGGCACATGAACATACGCAATGCAGCCAAATACTTTCAAGTGTGAAACATCAGGCTTCTTACCTGTAAAACATTCTTCGGGGGTCATACCATGAACTGCAGCTGTGGGAGTTCTGTTCATAATATAAACAGCAGTATGAACAGCCTCAGACAAAAAATGCTTAGGCATATTCTTTTCAGCCATCAAGGCGCGTGCAACTTCTGCAATATGCCTGTTTTTCCTTTCTGCAACCCCATTTTGCTGTGGGGTATACCTGCATGTGAAATGTCTCTTTATCCCATGAGACTTCAGAAAATCACTGAACTCATTTGAGAGGTACTCTCCCCCTCCATCTAACCTCAGGCACTTAAATTTCAAGCATGTTTCTCTTTCAACTGCAGCCTTGAAAGTTCTAAAGTGCTCAAACGCTTCACTCTTTTTCTTCATAAAATATACCCACAGCTTTCTAGAACAATCATCAATGAATGTGACAAAGTATGAACTGCCTCCAAGAGATACATTTTGTGTAGGCCCCCAAATGTCTGTATGTACAACATCAAGAATATTTCTGCTTACATCTCTATCATGTGAAAAAGGTTGTCTTGCTTGCTTACCAAACTGACATGCTTCACATACCTTCTGAAATTCTGCAACTCTAAATGTAGGCAAACCTGTAACCAACCCTTTGGATTGCATTAGTTTCAGCCTTTGTACATTTGCATGTCCAATGCGTTTGTGCCAAATTTCAATGTCTGCAACAACACCTTTTCCTTTGGCATACATAGCAGCATTCATAGTAGGAATTCCGGCATCTAGAGTGAACATACGTCCAACTCTACTTCCCTTTGCTACCAACCTGCACTTGTCATTGAAGTCTTCTACAAAGCAGCCCTTTGCATTAAATTTGACTTGTAGCCCTTGCTCTACCATTTGACCGACTGACACCAAATTCTTTGTAATAGATGGCACATGTAATACATCTGAAAGACTCTTTGTCTTACCATCATGCAAGGACAAGGGAACTTTTCCAATGTGTGAAATTGGGTGGCATGAGTCATCACCCGTCTGCACATAACCTGCATTCTGCAAATCCTGCATCTCTCCAAACCATTCTGCATGGCTGGTCATATGATTGGATGCACCTGAATCGACATACCAAACATCTTCATGTGTTCCCTTTCCTGTAACAACATTCAGCATATGCTGCATAACAAACAAACGTTCATTTTTGTCTTCATTCTGTCGTGAAGACGATGCACAGTTTCCTTGCTGCAACTTACCACTCCGAATATCATCTTTCTTGGCATAACATTGGGCTACAATATGACCTGTTTTGCCACAGTAGTGGCACACAATACCAGAGTTGTTAGAACCTCTGTTCTGCCATCCACCTCTTCCTCTAAAGCTCCCCTTGCCTCTAAAGTTACCATGACCTCCTGAAACCTGCATATCGCCAAATTGTTGATTCAATCTATTTTGCTGGTTATCACTACCACGTCCTGTACCACGGCCTCTTGAAGAGAACCTACCACGTCCCCTTCCTGAACTGAAGTAGAAAGCCTGGACCTGTTCACCACTTCTTTCAGATGTCTCACTCTGCATGTTGATTTCTTTAGTGATTATTAGAGAGACCAACTCATCAAAATCTGGAAATGGCTTTCTGACATATACGGAAGTTACAAAAGACTTCCAAGCCTTTTCATTGTTAAGTCCACCCAAGGTAGACGACACCAAATCATCATCATCGGGCATTGCATCAATCGCTGCCAATGCATCTGCAATGCTCCTTACCTTCAATGCATACTCATTGATAGACATCTTCCCTTTCTTCAATGTATTCAACTCTTGCTTGAGTTGAATCTTTCGTGCCTTTGTATTTACAGAAAACATACTTTCAAGTATGGTCCAAGTTGCATATGCATTCTCTGCATTTCTAATGTGTCCCAACATATTATTGTCAATTACTGCAGACAACCAATACATGACCTTCTTTTCTTTTGCATTCCATTCCTTTCGTGCCTTTATCTCTTCTGCAGTTGGAGGATCACTCACCTCTGGCTCCTTTTCTTCACCTGAAACGAACTCGTAGAGGCCTTTTCCAATAAGAAAGTTCGTGACACGGAACTTCCATGAAGGGTAGTTGTTCTTGTCAAGCTTCTCAATGATGGGGCTTCCACTGTTCTCTGCCATTATCACAAGAATAATACCAAACAGCAAGCAAATCTTCTGCAATCCTCGACCTGTAGTGCACAGCAATACACTAGACAGCCTTTTTCACTGTCTGCTCAACAATACATGCAATCTGCAACCTGTTTGCAGATAAACCTCATGTTTACTCACTGGTAAACACCTTTAATCTTACAGATCTGAAATCTGTAACCTGCGCACCCACTGTCGGTCGATACAGTTGAAGTCACAGCGTACCCTGAAACTGCTGTCCGCAACTTGCGGCTCTAAAACGGGCCCTAAAACTGCCTCAAATGCCCAAAATATCTGCAGAATATACAGTGCTCTTCGCGCACACCAAATCTCACTGCAATATGAGATTTTTGCTCTGCCCTGCTTCCGGTGCCTCCAGAGGCACTATCCAAGAGAAAGAGTGGAAGGATGGGAGAGCTTCTTACCCGTGGCTTGCTTGCTCGAACCTTGCTTCTTCCCCTTTGCTTCAACCTTCGAAATCAGCCTCTCTCAGTGGTGCGGCTCTGATACCATGTCAAGAATCGCGTGGTGGAGGGGATTGCTCAAGATGCTGCGCCGAACACACACAGAATGCACAAGGAGAAGCTCACTCAAGAGACAAGAAGAGAGATGGAGGCCAAAATGTTTTCTTGCTGATTTCTTCTTCTTCTTCCACACACTTTACAATGTACACAAAGTATAGATAAGATACAAGATAAAAGGAAAGTGGCCTACTAAGTCAAACAATGCATAACCGACTACACTAGTCGACTGGCGCTATAACTATGCCAGCTGTAAATAGGTGTAACAATCTGAATATAATAAGTAATGAGTCAGTGGCCATGTGAGAGTCATAATGACCACCGATGTGCTAAGTGTAGACGTGTGGACCCATCTAACCAGGCGGTCCATCATCAATGTCCACATGTGTTGAGCTTGTCATCTCAACAGGATAGAGCTTAATTCGACTTATTAGGAGTTTAAAAGTAAGTGAACCAAACTAATAGGAGGACCATGCATCAAGTAAAACACTCACTAGTCTTTATTCTAAATATGGCCTCGATAAACCTGAAACAAATGTAACGTGTCCCCCTGTCCACTTGTAGGACATGTCTTAGCATCCCATTGGGAAGAGAGTCTAGAAAGTGCCGCCTAGCAGTCACAAGGAATGTCATGGGGTTTGCAATCTAGGTCTTCAATATTTCATTGTATAAATATTGCATTATCTCTCCCTTAGAGGAATCGAGATGTCCTCATCTCGAGAAGAACGGGGGTTATTGTTAGTTGAGATTACTTTCATCCATCCAAGTGGCATCCTCTTCGGGATAATCTTTCCACTGGATGAGGTATTCTCTCAAGGTCCTGGATCTCAAATGCCTCTCCCTAACATCTAAGATCTTGTCAGATCGTAGCTCAAGGACTCCTTGGCTCGGCATTACAACTTGTTGATCATCAAGCACGTGACTGGGGTTAGGCACATACTTTTTCAATAGACTGATATGGAATACATTATGAACTTTTTGGTTTTCGGGGAGTTGCAGTCTGTAAGAATTAGGCCTTAGGCACTTGAGAATCTTGTAGGGTCCACAATACCTTGGACTTAGCTTTTTGCATTCACCCAAGGATAGGGAACTCTTCTTTGGACGTACACGAATGAAGACCATATCACCTTCAACGAAGGATCTATCTTGAGGTTTCAAGCCTGCGTAGGCCTTCTGTCTGTCCTTGGTGGCTTGGATGTCTTGTCTTATTGATTTGATTTGGTCATCCATGTCTTCCAGCATCTGCTTTGAAGCTTCAACCCTCAAGGTTGGATCTGAAAAGCTTAAAGGAGTACGACAATCGTGCCCATAAAATGCTTCTGATGATGCTGATGGTGAAGATGATGATGATGGTAATGATGATGATGAGGATGACTGGGGGGGAGGGGGCACGGATGCAGCCTGGCCGTGTGGGAGTATGGCGGCGGTAGGCAGAAGGCGGCGGGTGGCTTCTCACTGTGGCAGCAACGGGCAGCACACACCATCTTTATCCCCACCTTCCACGTCATTTCCCTGTTCTTCCAAGAGCTTGGAAGCTTCTATTGTAAGCTTCTATTGAAGCTTCTAGGCCAAGTTCACTCGTGCCTCCTGGTTTTCTTAAAAGTGTGTCTTGCAAGGCCCGATTTCTGCGTGGAAGAGGAGATCTAGGACAGAGTGTCTTCAAAACGCGTAAGTGAACCAAGGGAGAGTTGTTGAGACGAAATCCACTACGTCAATGGCTCCTAAGCAAAAGTCGAGAAGGGCGCACAATGCGGGAGCTTCCACCCCAAGTACGAGAGTGGACAACGCCCCGATTATTAATGCCCAGGTTCCGAAAATATTTTTGCATGGAAAAGATGCATGAAGATGTTTTAAATCCATGTAGGGAAGCCTAAAATGCATTGGAAAATCCATATATACTTGTTCGATTTACAAGTTTAGTTGCATGACTAGCACTTACATTGCTTGCATTTCCATGGTCAAGGGTAGTCTCATTTTTGGACATATATTGCCTAAGTTAAAAGATGGATTTGTCCAAAGGCATCCTTGTTGCATCATGCAAAGGATAGTGCATAAACACATAATGCACTTACGTAGTAAATTCCTAGTTATGACTCGTGTATAAGGTAATCATAGACGACCATTAAATGATGTCTAGATAGTTACAATGCATGGAAAGGACTTATGTACTTTGCAAATCGTATGCAATGGTAGTTACATTCTAGGCTGGGTTAAGTGCTAAAGGAAGGATTAAATCAATGATGGATTCATGGCATCAGATCATGAAAGAATGCATGGAGTTCTTTTATCAAAGTTTGAATTTGGGAAAGGATGCATCTTCATATTAAAGCTTGAATTCAATGCATAAAACGTAGGGTTTATAAGAAAAGCTCTGAACGTCAATCAACATCGCATAGGGCAAGGAAAGGAAAGATCGCTATAGATCCTATAGTTGCATAAAGGAAAAAGGTCTATGGTCTTGAAATTGCATGGAATGATACATCTCACTCATCTTCCAGTTACTTACATCTTTTAGGGAAAGTATTTGCAAGTTTAGAAGAAAAGCATTTGTATCTTTAAGGGGAAGATCATCCTTAGCAGTGGGTTGGTTAGATCAACTAAGTAATTTGTGTGTAAATGAGTAGCCTACATGAAATTCATAAATGCATGATTAGTTAGCATATGATGAATACCTCAATGTGCTGGGTTAGGTCAAGTTATGTTAAAATTCTACCTACTATCGCACTCGGGATGCCAATCTAATATTTCCGATCTTGAAAGTCTTACCCACATTCTCGAAATGTTAAGACTATCTAATCACCCATGCAATAATGATCTAGGGTTCACACTCTAAGGATCAGTTAGCCAAATGCTAAGTCTTCGCAAGGAATTCAGGAACCCTAGGGCCAAAACGTTTATCGGCCCAGTAGGGTTAGGGTTGGATTGGGTCAAGAGGACTCCTAAGCCCTTATCTTGATCAAAAGTATTCTTGATCAAGAAAGATTGTACGAAGGAAGATATAATCCCACAAGTCAGATACTGACACCTATCTCGAGCTACGAACTGCAACGTCATACGATTTTGTGTCTAAATCACAAAATAGTATTGCTACTCCTTAGACCAAGGTTGGCAAGTTCTAATTACAAATTAGTTCTCTAAAGAATGGAGTTGTTGCCCACTACTATACTCCCTCTTGGGAACTGTCTTGCCAAGTTTAGGACAGCAATGAATTGCCAAGAAAGCAATTGACCAGCCAAGTTAGGGCGACGAGGTTGCCCAGGATTTATTGACTATAATTTAAGGAAACTTAAGGTAGAGACAATTTGGGTCAACAGAGTACAAACCCTAACCCAAGAAAAAGGGGTAAACAAGCAACTCAGCTTACAAAACCCTTGGGATCTTGCCAAGTCGCGATTGATCCCGGATCAAATGCTGGAAGCATTCGGGGAGAAGAATTTGACAGCAAGGTAACAATGACCTAGAATCATTAGAGCTAGAGTCCCGATTTATGCTATTTTAGGGGAACAGAATGGGACTATGCCTTACAGGCAAAGAAGTTGAGCTTTGCATCCCTCTCATTTCCCATTCTTCTTGAACCAAGTGCAATATAAATCCGCTTCGACCTTGATGTCTCTGTGCAAAGTGATTTGTCTGGGGCTCGATGCTAGCTACCTCCTAGTACCATCATCTGAGAAGTAGCAGATGTAGATCCAATTGCATAATTGCTCGCTCCTATCACACAAGAGCGGGGGGTCGAGAAGAAGGTATTCCCTATTTCTTGGAGGATATTGGGAATCTCTACCAAGGCAAGAAGGACCAATGCCAAGTGTCAAAGATAGGGACCCCACCTTAGCAGATGTTCTGAGCACTCACCTGCACCATTGTTTGTGCTTGTAAGTTTAGAAACATTGCTTGTAAAAGACAGTGTAACATCAAACTCATAAGAAATGGGAATAATAAATTAAGTTGAGCTTTTGGAGGGCATGCCAAACCACCCCCAACTGGCCGACAATCCTAGCCAAGGGGGTTCTAAATAGCCATGACGGAAATGTGGACCAAATCTGCCACAAGAGGTCTCTTCGAGGGTTGGTTTGAACGTAGGAGGACGATTGGATGCCTGGGGGGATCTCTGGCTATAAATTCCCTGCCTCTAGGTCCTAAGTTAGATTCTCAAGGCCCTTGTTACTAGTGCAAGGTGGAAACTTGGTGGAAGTAAAGTGCATCCTTACGGATTGTGGACATTGTTCCTTTTGAACAACACTTGTATCTTTGATAAATTGCTAATATTAAGTTTACTTCCAGGGAACTTGTTTGAGTTTGTTTTCGTGTTAGTGCAATAAGATTACGTGAACGAACCCTATCCTTTAAGAGGCTTAATTAAGGAATCTGCTTTTACATGTCACACCTAAATGTGATACGGCTAATTAGATAACTAAAGTATGCCTATTGAGAAAAGCGGGTGGGCGGAACCCCCAACGGGTTTGTCCTACAGCAGAGCGGTCCTAGAGGACCGGGAGGCTTCTCACAAGACTTTACCATTATTTCACCTTTAGGCAGCGTGGGTTAATACCTGAGTTCTTACCAATTTTGAAAACCGAAATGGGGTTATGCCCTACGGGCAGTGAGGTGGAGTGACCCATCCCTCTCGTTTCTACTTTTTCTTGAATCAAGTGGGGTATGGACTTGCCTCAGATTGGGGAACTTTGCATTAAGTGGAATGACCAGGACCCAGGGACTCAATTTTTAGGTCAATCCTAGTGGGTTCCGGCCGCGAAAATTCCGTTGCGAGGCAGACTTGAGAAATCCTAGGCAACAAACCCAATGTCATTCCATGGGAGTGTCGAGCGGCGATGCTTAGATTCATTCTCAATGGAGTTTCAAAAACATGCTGGCACAACCAATGGACGGCCATGCTACATTTTGGAAAAGTAGGTAATAATACAATGCATCCTATTGTTTGTGTTGGGAGTATCCCATTATCTATGCAAGATGGAAATGTTGAGTGTTTGCTTAATATACTGCATGTTCCTAGTATCACAAAGAGCTTGATTCCTATTGGGAAAATGGTTGGCAAATGATTGAACAAGGATTGCAAATAGAGTTTAATCTAAATATTTGATATATAGAATATTTCAAGAATGGATATAAACTAGTTACAAAATTCAACATGTGGAAACAATGTTTACCTTGAATATAAATATACTAGAGGTGAAGGCTACTATGTTTGCATGAGGTGTAGGACTTGTGGCTAATATTTACATTTGGCATGTACATATTGGGCATATAAATTTTTAGAAGTTGAAGAATATGCAATCACATGAAATATTGATGGGCTTGCCTAAGTTCAAAGTGATTGATATTCAGAAAGTATATGAAGTGTGCTAATTTGGAACACAGACAAGGTATGCATTTTACTTGATGCTGCACATTCACACAAATACCCCATCAATTATTGGATATCAATATTATGTAACTATTCTTGATGATCATACAAGGAAGGTACCAATGTATTTCATGAAAGAGAAAAAATGAGGTAATCTCTCACTTTTAAGATTTAAAAAATGTAGTCGAGAAACAAATAGGTATGTAGATGAAGTACCAAGGGTTAGATGGAGAGGAGAGTACCTCTCTAATGAGTTCAATTTGAATAGCAAGGAATTTAGAGGCAATGTACATGTAGGTACACTCTACAATAGAATGGTGTTTATGAAAGAAAGAACAAGCATATTGTAGAAATTGCACGAGCCTTGATGGATAAAAAGAGCATGCCTCACTATTGTTGGGCTGAAGCTGTCCCTATAGCTATATATATTATGAATAGGACTCCCACTATTATAGTACATGATGTGATACCAAAGTAGAAATTCACTAGCAAGTAATTAGATTTATCACATGTTCAAATATTTGAATGCATTTCATATGCACATGTTTTTTATGAGCTAAGAAAGAAGTTACATCCCAAATTTGAAAAGTGTGTATTTGTTGTCTATTCTCTTGAACAAAAGGGGTACAAGTATTATAATCTACTTACACACAAGGTACAAGTGAGCAAATATATTTTATTTAATGAGATGAGTAGTTAGTATGTTGTTGAAAATAAGATTGTTGCAAATGATGTAAAAGAAAAGATGATTGTAGAAAATATGGATCCATAGTCATAAACATTGAGTAGGCTAGAAGAGTCCTCTTCTAGTAGGTCTACTAAGAGACCATGGAGTGGTATGACTGCATATGAATAGTACTTCTACAAAGATAAAAAATATATCACAAAAGGGAAAATTAAAATTTCTTGAGCCACTTGATGTGCTATTCTGTAGGCTATTCACATATAGATGGAAAATTTGGTAACTCAGATCGGAGTATAGATGAGAAATTTGGTATTCCATTTATTCATACACTTAATGTAAGAAAAACTTATAGGGTTGATGTAAGAGTACTTTGCAAGTGCACATTAACTAGAGTAAGATGTCATAAAAATAGATCAAGATATGATGGTTATGTTACTCAAAATTTTGTATACACAAGCTGGATGTTATAAAATCAGTTGAGTCCAGTTATTTTGAGGAAGTTATTGGTCATGTGCATTGGAAGAAAGCCATGGATGAAGAAACGGATGCATTGGATGTAAATTGGACTTGGGATTTGGTGCCATTTTTTGAAGATAAGAAAGTTATAGGTTGCAAGTGGGTTTACAAAGTAAAGCATAATAAAGATGGAAGTGTGAGAGAATAAGTAAATAGCAAGTCTAGGTGCCAAATGCTATACATAAACTTATGGGATTGATTATAAGGAGACATTTTTTGGACATTTGTTCCAATGGTAAAAATGGAAATTGTAAGATCTGTCATTGCATTGGTTGTAGAAAAAGGTTAAATGTTGTATCAAATGGATGTAAATAATGTATTCTTGCATGGTGAGTTGCAAGAATAAGTGTACATGGAGCACTCACTTTATGGGGATCAAAGTGAAAGGGGTATTATTACGATAATGTACAAGAGGTGGAGCTCGTGAAGAGTCTTCTCAAGCAAGAATTTGACATGAAATATTTGGGAGAGCTGAAGTACTTTCTTGGCATTGAGGTGATAAGAACATATAAGGGGATACGACTCTCACAAAGGTAGTACATTTTGGATATGTTGACGAAGTATAGTACAGCTGAGTGTATGGGAAGATATTGGAGATTCCCATGATGTATGGGAAGATGGATCACCACTATCACCACGTTAGATTGTAACTACACAGTTTTCTTGCAGAGTCAATTTATGTAGGTGCCTTGTAAGACTCATTTTGATAGTCTGAGACATACCTTGCATTATCATAAGACCACATTAGATTACGGTATCTTTTGTGAGGCTAACTAAGTAATGTACTTATTGGATTATATTGATGCAGATTGGGTAAGTAGTGTATCTGACATGAAATCCACCAATATCTATGCCTTTCTCTTTTGTAAGTGGGGTTGCAACTTAGAGCAATAAGAAACAGGGCCACTGTTGCATTATCGAGTACAAAGGTAGAGTATAGAGGTACTACTATGGTAGCATGTGAGGTAGCTTGGATGCAAAAACTACTTGATCATTTGGGGATAAAGATAGATATGAGATTTTTCATTTTTTGTGATAATGTAAGTAGCATAGAGTTGGTGACGAACCCAATGTTTCATGCACCTATGAAACACATTGAGGTTCATTACCATTTCATGATATCAAGATATTGGCCAAGTGACATTGATCTCATGTATGTGAGCATAAAGAATCAAATTGCAAATATTTTCATTGAGGCCCTAGGATTAGAAAAGCTTTGACAATTTCGATGCTTGGTGGAGAAGAGGTCATGGAGTTGAACTCGAGGGGGAGTATTGAGATGTCAATTAGCTCAACACAAGCTAACACTTATGTACCTTGATGGGTGAATCTTTCTGCATTCATATTATTGATGTGATTAATATCTACATCAATATATTATTCCAATGATACTTTACAGCTAGACCTCAGTTCATCCACCTACCCAAGTTATGGGATATATATCTAATCATCTTTCTAGTTAGCATATTCACACTGTGGAGGACTGCTTGTATATTATGTATAATGTACTTTCTCTTTATTCTTAGTAGATTTTTATAGTGAAGAAGAAGGAAAAAACTTAGGTTTTCAACTTCCTATCTTGTGTGCATTCTCTATTATTATGTGTCTTGCAAGATCTCAAGATCCCTCTCTCCCCCCCACCTTTTCAACTCCCAATCCAATACATGTTACTCAATGCTTTCTCTTTATTCTTGGTAGATTGTTGTAGTGAAGAAGAAGAAGAAGAAGAAGAAATACTGGGTTTTTAAGCTTCCTATCTTGTGTGCATTCTCTGTTGTTGTATGTCTTGAAAGAGCTCAAGCTTCCTCTCTCTCCCCCACTTTTTTTCTTTTCAATCAAATACATATTACTCAATACTTTCTATAAATATCCCAAATGTACTCACATCAATGTTCAAGATTATCATTTATTTGTTTTTGGTTCTCCACGCTTATGACCTAGCTTTTATCTTAGTCAAAATTTTGTATATTATTTTTATACTGAGTCTTATTTGTAAATAATTTCCATTTATGTATGCTATGTTTATATGTTATATGTCTAACTTTGAACATCATGAATACCTAGTCAAAAGAGAGAGATCCCAATGAGAAACGTGCCAATCCTTGAATAAGGGATTTCATGAAAAATAATTAAGGTTTAGAACCTTAATTTTTACCTTAAGAGAATTTTATGGGTCATTGATCTAAATTTAAATGAGCTATTTCTCTTCAATAGCCGTTAGGCAAATGTGACCATATCAATTGGAAGAGAGTCATGCTACTATATTATTGGTAGTAAATGTTAACATTGCCCATAGGATCATGGTTATGGAAAGGAGGAGGAGCAATGCATATCAAATAAGAGGTTGCCAAGATTTTTCTTCACATTTAAGTATTATACCTTGACAAAGAACACTCCAATCTCACTAGAGAGGTTGTAAAATAGATTTAGGATTCATGTTAGGTAAATGTTCATGTCTTGTAATTAGGCTACTAAGCATTGATGTGGCTTTAAGCTTATCATAAATGGACATTGGATTGGATTTTTGGCAAGAAGATATTAATAATATCTATCTTGCATTTTTTGCCCCAACAAAATCTCAATGATTACATGGATACTCTAGGTTTTTCAAAATCTTAACTCGCTATGGGCTAACTCACTATGGGTCCAACTATCTCTAACCTAGTTGGCTTGTAATATAGCTCCAAATAATCTAGTTTTCTATCGAACTTCTTATGTAAGTAAGAAACTAAATGAATCAAGAGGTGTAGTAGACTTACCTTCTTACCTTTGGAGTATTTTAGTATAACAACATTTTAAGGGTTGATGGTGACCCCACAATCCATGTGTTGCACTCCAAGACACCTCCTCTACTCCTCTATATTCTCTTACTAGCTCCAACAATTGAGAGAAGAAGATAGAGGAGAAGAAGGAAAACAAAAGGATAGATAAGATCTTCTTTCAATGGTCCGTCAGTGTTACCCTTCCACTCTCTCTCACTCTCAACTTCTCATTCAACTCCTCACCCTTCAAGCTATGATAGCAAAAGGGAATGAAGGAAAGGGAAGCTAGCAAAGAATAGGAGCTTCACTCTCACAAGTCCCTCAATTCATCCCTAGCTCTTAGAAGACACATAACCACATTGGGAGAAAATAAGTGCCAATGCAAAGAAGAGGAGCTACCAATGTAGAAGGAAGAACCACCAAGAAGAAGAGGTAGAACACCACAAGAGGAGCTAAGAAGGATCAACAACTAGCTCATCACCATAAGGTATGTACTTATTACTCAACATCACCTTCAACCTTGTAATTTTGTAGATCTATCATGATTAAGTTAGGGGATGGTGCTACATTGAAAAGGAGAGATTCAAAGGGAGGGGGATGGCCTCAAGTCCATTAACTACTTGCAGTGCATCTATTTGCACTTGCTACATTTAATGAAGTCAAAGTATTGATTTTCTTCTTTATTAAAATCTCTAGAATTTTGACTTTTTTGGTCTCTTTGTGTGTTGCATAGTGCACTCCACTATGCACTGAATTCAACCTTGCATATTGGTACATACACGTGCATTAGTACATGCATGGACACTCACATTGACACATGCATTGTGAGCACTCATGTGCATGCATACTTACAATACGCTTATGTGCACTTGAACCTTGCACACCTAGCACTATACACCACCATCCATGGATACAATCTTAGGTTCACACAATCAACTTGGGCCCTCAATGGGTTCCTCTTTCCTTTTCTCTCTTTCACTAGGCACCCATCCCATTTTCAAGGGAGGATTGAGGGTGGAAGGAGCAAGACACCTTGTAGTGCCTGTGTGCCATCCTACCATTCATTGCAAATGTACACCCTTATGCACTTGTGTGCACACTTGCACATGAGAACTTTGTGAGATGTCTGCTTGGCTCATTCCAAGGTGCACCTTTTTGTAGTCCATCAGTAGGTTTTCCAAGGTGCACCCTTATGCACTTGTGTGCATACTTGTGCATGAGAACTTTGTGAGGTTTTTGCCAGGCTCATTCCAAGGCGCACCTTTTTGTAGTCCATCAGTAGGTTTTCCAAATGACACTTCCCGACACTCCTTGGGAACATCACGAGGTTTGTCACCTGGACCCCATCGAGTCTACATCGCAACGGAAGTCTTCTTGATGAACCCACTATGATTGACCCAAATTTTCAGGTTCTTAAAATTAGACAAGTCTCCTAACAACCAGCTAGCATCAGTAATTTCAAGTTTCCACTTCTACAGGATTACTCGATCTAAAGCAAACTTGCCATTACACTTGGTTCAAAGATAATGGGAGATGAAGAGGAGTGCAATACGTCAATCCTCTTGCCTATAAGGAAAAATCCCATTCTAACCCCCTAAAACAATGCAAGTCGGTTCTACCTAATGACTAGTTGGTCAATTTATCATCTTCCTATTTCTATCTCCAATTTAGAAAAGCTCCCAGCTAACCGGGACCACCCTACTAGTGGACGGAACCGTCATCGCGGGTTACGCCCACCCGCTTTTATTTGATGTGACATAATCATCTTTAGTTTTTAAATGACCTACAACACATTTATTGGAACATATACAACCAACTTCCTTAATTAGTCTATTAAATCACATGTTCCTTCATGTAATTTATCTCACAAGCATGCATACAATTCAAACAACCCTTGAGTAAAACAAATTTCTTTATTATATTGGAATTTTATTACAATTTTCATCTTTTCGACCCTACAAAATATATACAAAATTCCACAAGGGTATTCTGCCCACCAAGATTCCACCCTTGTAACTAGTATTTAGGGTTCCAAGATCCCATCCTAGGTCATGAAGGGGCTCATCAGATTCTAGGAACAACACAAGATTTACAGCTAGAGTCCCCTTTAGCACCCACATTTTCTACTTCCCAAGACTATCCCTATGGATAGACCTTTCGCTACGGAGCCGGTCTAAGCCTCTCGAAGCAATAACCATGACCCCCTTAGAGTAGGGTCTTGCAGCTACTACTTGGGGATAGCCTAGCACAATCTTTCCTTCTATCCTGTTTGTCAATGTTTTCAATCAAAGGTTTAAATTCTAGGAAATACAAATAGTCCTTTCAAACGTATATCAAATGATGTAATGAGAATCACACCATTGTGTAGCTCACAGCTTCCATAGCCAAGGTAGACCTTATTCTAAGGTAACCTTACATTCTAATGAGGATTCTCGTCTCCATAAAGAAGTGTTGAGTACATCTCTTACAATATGTTAAGTAAGACATGCATTTCCCGCTTAAGACTAACTTACCCAACATAAGTGAATTTTCTTTAGAAAAAATATTGCGACAGTAATTTAACGAGATGATTTATAAAACCCTTAAATAGACATTCACTTTTCATAATAAGCATTAATCAACCTTAACCTTGTCGCGTTTAACCATAACTATATCGAGTGTGCAGAAAGACATATATGCAATAACCTCTGGCAACTATTTTCAACATGATTCTATGATTTAGAATCTCAAATAATCTAGCTGCAATTCATAGTGATTAATCGTTTATGTGTGTACTAGTGTGCTTTCTAGATGAAGTTGTCAATTCATGTAAGTGAAAAATATGAAAGATATTATTTTATGCAAAATTTTGATTAAACCTTATTATTTTATGTAAAATAATAATAACCTAGTAGTGAATAACTTGGTTTGGCATGACGACATTGGGAATTTCATCTTTTCTCGCACTCATGTTCGCCACACTCGATGGTCCGTTGTGGTAGTGGAAACTCCAGCAACCTCGGGCACTCCTGTATCTTTGGCAATATCTGTTCCTTGATCGGTTTGCGGTAGTTCCCATGGTCCTTTCACCTCGTCACCTTGGAGCCATCGTCTGCAAGTGGATTTGAGAGATGAAGGAGGAATGAATTTGGAATGGGAGAGCGTAAGAGAAGATGGCTTAGTCGAAGATCAAGACAGGGGGGATTGAACTAACTCTCTCCCTTGCAACCTCTCGGGGGATAACTCCTCTCTCTCTCTCTCTCTCTCTCTCTCTCTCTCTCTCTCTCTCTCTCTCTCTCTCTCTCTCTCTCTCTCTCTCTCTCTCTCTCTCTCTTTCTCAATAGCTCCATCTCGCAGCCTCTTGGAGGGGTATCCTTTTACCTTCCTCTCACAGCCTCTCGGGGTCTCCTTATGCCTCTCTAAACTGCTCCCCATGTCCCATATTTATAGCTAAATTAGAAAATAAGGGTTGTGGCTAAGAAGAAGAAGAGCTCTTTATGGAGGGAATCTTGGCAAAATCAGCAATCGGAAACTTCTAGTCATATTCTTATAGAATTTTGATCCACCGTTGTTTCCTTATATTAAGATCAAATGAGTAAAAATCCACTTCAGACTTTTATGATCTGTGACTAAGGAAAAATTTATTTCCAAGAAAGTAATGTCTCCATAATTTGAGAGCATGAATCATAGCTAACAACTCTAGGTCATGAGTAGCATATCTCTTTTCCTGGGCTTTCAAATTTCTCGAGGAGTGAGCTAAAAGTTGACCTTCCTGCATTAGTACACACATCCCAATACAAGAGAGCTGGCATCGATGACAACTTCAAATTCCTTGCTTAAGTCAAGTAGCCTTAAGATAGGAACAATTATCAAACTATGATTTAGTTGCTCAAAGCTAGATTATTCAATTGGTGTCCAGATAATGGCAACTTGCTTTTTGAGTAGGTTTGTAAGAGGTGCTGCAATTTGGGCACAGTTTTTCTGATGAATATCCTATACCATCCTATTAGACCTAGAAAAATTCTCACTTCCTTGATAGTGGTTGGGGGTGGCCAATCTTGAACATCTTTGACCTTGGCAGGATCTACTGACATACCTTGAGCAGGCACTATGAATCCTAAGTACTCAATCTTCCTTTTGAAGAAGGCACACTTCTTCTTCTTGGCATACAACTTGTGTGTTCTCATTGTCTCCAAGACAATGTAAAGATGTGGTTCATGATCTTCTTCCTCCTTAGAGTAAGTTAGGGCGACATCAAAGAATACAAGAACAAAATCATCGAGATGAGGTGTGAAAATGTCTTGCATTAATCTGTTGAAGGTAGATGGGGCATTTATCAATCCAAATGACATCATGATAAATTTGAAAATGACTGTATCTTGTGTTGAAGGCGGTTTTAGGAATATCTTCATCCTTGATTTTGACTTGATAATATCCTAACCAAAGATCAATCTTAAAAAAGGTCCTTGTTCCTTGTAGACGATCAAGAAGCTCGTCTATCCTCGGGATTAGGTGCTTATTCTTTATTGTTACCTAGTTTAGCCCTCGGTAGTCGATACAAAGATGGAGAGTTCCATCTTTCTTGTTTTGGAATAATACTAGGGCTCCCCATAGTGAACTACTTGGCCGAATATACCCTTGTTTTGAGTTGCTCTTTTAATTCAATGGCTTTAGGAATAGACATTTTGTAAGGTCTTTTTGCAACTGGAGTGGCTCTTGGAACAAGTTTGATCTCATGATTGACTTCTATTTCTAGAGGTAACTCAGTTAGCTCTTCAGGAAATATGTGGGTGTATTATTTTAACCAAGATGAACACAATATTAGTGAGTTTCCAATTCCCATTTTTTAAATACCAAAAAGGTTAAAGCCATATGATCTGACCTATCGTTGGAAAGCGCTTGGAAAATGGAATCTATTCAGCTATAGAGCGCTCAATTTGGAGTTATAGTGTTCAAGTTATGACAAATCCAAAGATTTGACCACGTGTCCCAAACTTATGGAAATTTCCTATATTCCCCAATATTGTGTTGATGGTTCTTCTTCTGTCTGACCATCTTGATTTACCTTATTAAGCTTGATCAAGTAAACATGTAATCTTTTCTTCAAGTCTTTTACAATTTGAGAAGCTTTTGCTAATTGAACTTTAGGTTTCCGTGTTTCACTTTGTGTAGTTGCTATTTCACCGTTCAAATCCTAAAATGTGACTTGACCTTTTCCACAATGGATATGAGCATCATTGGGAATCAACCAATCCATTTCTAGTAAACATTCATAAGCTCCTAAATTCATTACTCTTAACCTCAAACTTGAAAGGTTTCCTCCTAGATTAAACTCTACCTTGACAGTTTGTTATGCAGAAAGTACTTTTTTTCCATTTGCTAATTCCACAAGTAGTTTTGATGCATTTATTGTATCTATTCAATGACTAGCGAGTGTCTATATTAGCGAATATTGACGATTTGGACCCTTCCTGTGGAATGCAACATGAATAGTTGCTCTTTCAATATCTTCTTCCATAGTAGGGTCTTCCTCCTTATTAGTCTCTTTTAGGGCAATATTTAACATTCTTCCTCGTGCCATAGCAAGTTGACCACATCCTTGGGCAGCTCTGCCTTGACCTCGAAATTGGCCTTGGTGATGGTTTGCACCAATAATCTCTCCTGAAATGTTCTGGCTCATCACAGTGAAAACACCTAAGACCATCCTTGTTTCCCTGGGTAGGAACAAAATTTTCAACTGCGTTGGATTTTTCATAGAGAATGGGAGACGGAGGGGAGTGCAGTAAGTCAACCCACCTACCCATAAGGCAAAATTCCATTCTGGCTCCCTAAAACAATGCAACTCGGTTCTACCTAACAACTAGTTGGTCAATTTATCGTATCTTCCTATTTCTATCGTTGATTTAGAAAAGCTCCCAGCTAATCGGGACCACCCTACCGTTGGATGGACCCATCAGGGGTTATGCCCACCCGCTTTCCTTTAATGACAGAATCATATTTAGTTTTTTAATTACCTACAACAACACATTTATTGGAACATATACAATCACCTTCCTTAATTAGTCTATTAAATCATAGGTTCCTTCATGTAATTTATCTCACAAAAATGCATATAATTCAAACAAGCCTTGAGTAAAACAAATTTATTTATTATATTGAAAGTTTATTACATTTCCATCTTTCCGACCCTACAGAAGATATACAGAATTCCATGAGGGTATTCTATCCACCAAGATTCCACCCTTGCAACTAGTATTTAGGGTTTCAGGATCCCATCATGGGTCACGAAGGGGCTCGTCAGATTCTAGAAAAAATGCAAGACTCATAGCTAGAGCCCCCCCTAGCACCCACATTTTCTACTGCGCGAGACTATTCCTATGGATAGACCTTTCGCTATGGAGCCAGTCTAACCCTCTCAAAGCGATAACCATGACCCCCTTAGAGTAGGGTCTTGTAAGCAAACACAAATAGTCCTTTCAAAAGTATATCAAATGATGCAATGAAAATCACACCATCGTGCAACTCACAACTTCCATAATTAGGGTTGACCTTATCCTAAGGTAACCTTACATTCTAATTAGGATTCTCCTTCCCATAAAGAAGTGTTGAGTACATCGCTTACAACATATCAAGCAAGGCATGAATTTCCTGTTTGGGGCTAACTTACCCAACATAAGCGAATTTTCTTTAGAAAAAATATCGCGACATTAATTTAATGAGATGATTTACAAAACCCTTAAATAGACATTCACTTTTCATAACAAGTGTTAATCAACCTTAACCTTGTCACGTTTGACCATAACTATATCGAGTGCGCATAAAGACATATGTGTAATAACCTTTGGCAACTATTTCCTACATGATTATATGATTTAGAATCTCAATTAATCTAGCCATAATTCATAGTGATTAATCGTTCATGTGTATATTAGTATGCTTTCTAGATGAAATTATCAATTCATGTAAGTGAAAAATATGGAAGCTATTATTTTATGTAAATTTTGGCAAAACCTTATTATTTTATGTGGAGAAATAATAACCTAGTAGTGAATAACCTGGTTTGGCATGACGACATTGGAAATTTCTTATTTTCTCGCGCTCACGTTCACCACACCCGATGTTCCCTTGTGGTAGTGGCAACTCCAGCAACCTTAAGCACTCCCATATCTCTAGCAATACTCATTCCTTGACCGATTGTGGTGGTTCCCATGGTCCTTGACCGATTTGAGGGATGAAGAAGGATGAATGAATTTGGAATGGGAGAGCGTAAGAGAAGATGGCTTAGTCGAAGACTAATACATGGGGGGTTGAGCTAACTCTCTTCCTCACAACCTCTCAAGGTAACTGCTCTCTCTCTCTCTCTCTCTCTCTCTCTCTAGCTCCATCTCGTAGCCTCTTGGAGGGGTATCCTTCTACGTCCCTCTCGCAGCCTCTCAAGGTCTTCTTGTACCTCTCTAAATTGCTTCACATGCCTCATATTTATAGCTAATTTAGAGAATAAGGATTGTGACTAAGAAGAAGAGCTCTTTATGGAGGGGATCTTGGCAAAATCGGCAATCTGAAACTTCTAAGATGCAATCTGATGCTCAAATCACAAATCTGATGGTTTCGTTGGCTCCGATGGTTTTATTATTATTATTATTATATTTTGTTAATTTTTAGTTAGTTAGTTAGTTATTAATGTTAGTTAGTTTTTACTTTATTTAGTCTTTAGTTAGTAACCTTACTAACTTATTAATTGACTAACTAACTTTCAAACTAACCAACTAACTTTTAATTGTGTGGAAGTATTACACACTTGCATTGATACTCTTATGTACACTTGTGTGCACTCCTCTGCACTTGACTTGCATCTTGCACTATGCATACCCCACTCTTGTGTGCATGCACCTTGTATCTTAGTGTGTATCCAAAAAGTGCCTCTTGTACTTGCGCAATAACTACTACAAACCCTTGCACTCTGGCACCTTAAGACACACCATAATGCATTACACATTGCACTAGGGTGTATCCAAAAAGCACCTCTTGTACTTGCATAGTAACTACTACAAACCCTTGTACTCTTGCATCTTAAGACACACCATAATGCATTACACATTGCACTAGTGCACTATACTTAGCACACTTGCACTATAATGCACTCCATTGCACATAGCCTAGGTCATTGCACAATAGCATCACCCTAGTGCACATACAAGAGCCCCTCTTTCTTCCTTCACAACCCTAACACGCACCCTATTTGGAAGGGAGGGTTAAGAGGGAGTAATGGGGGAAGTTGAGGCATTTTCTATGCACTTGCTGCATCCTACTACACACCTTTGTGCACTTGCACCAACCTAGGTTACTTATGTGTGCTAGCACTTCCACACACATGCACACGCACTTGCACTTACACATGCACTAGTACACATGTGCACTAAACCCACCTTCTTGCACTTCAATACTCACTAACATCCCCACATACCTAATGCACTAGCTTCACCCTAGTGCACTACACTAGTACACTCACACTTGCATACAACCTAGCACATATACACCTTGTAGTTCACTCATCACCTAGGTGCACTAATACATCACCACTTGCACTCCACTCTCCATCCTAGTGAGCTATAGTGCACTAACCCTAAGATTGCACATCCTCTATTACACTACACATACATGCATTGTGCACAATCTTGTGTACTAGTGTCCTATCCTAGTGAACACAAACTTGTGCACTATGCCACCTAGAACACTACACCCTACACACATCCTTGCATAACAACTTGCACCATGTATACATACCATTGCGCAATGTGCACCCATTGCTAGATTAACTCCACTAGAAGCACCTGCTATGCACTACTACCTTTTAGCACACACATAAGTGCACATCACTATGCTAAGCCTACATGCCTTTAAAAGAGTCTCTCTTTCACTCACTCCAAATCCCAATACTCACTCTATTCACAAGGGAGGGTCAAAGGGAAGAAGGTGGCACCTTGCAGTGCACTAGTGTACAGTAATGTGCACTTGTATGTGCACTTGCACTAGTATGCACTAATATGCACTCATGTGCACTAGCATTGGCATTGGCATTGACATTGACATTGATATGCACACTTGTGTGCACTTGAGTACACTCTCACTTGCACATGAACTTATGCACCCTTACCTTAAACTCTAGCCTTACCTAGCACACTTGACTATTCTTGTGTGCACTTGAGTACACTTAGGCATACTCGCACTAACACTGCACTGGCATGTGCATGAGCAATTGTGTGCACTTGAGCTTGTACCCTTAGTCACCCTAAAGCTATTGCACATAAGCATGCACTAGGCCTATCATTGTGCACTTGTGTGCACTTGCACACACTTGGGTGTCCTTATGTGTTCTTGTGATCAGTTGTGTGCAGTTGAGTGCACTTGCACTTAAGTGCACTTAAACTTGCATGTGCACTTGCATGTACCCACACCATACCACACTTATTTCATCCTTTCATGCTAATCCTAGTACACTATATACTATTATACCACACATATTTAGTCCTCCCTCGTGCATTCCCCTTATATCTTGATGAGGGGCACAAACACTCCTTAGGACACATTACATAGTATACTAGTGCACTACCCTTGCACATGCATGTAAGTGCACATACACTAGTGCACACAACATGATCCAACCTAGCGCATGCATGCACTAGAACCAACTTTCTCCTTGTACTTTAATGAGAAAATGTATCCCTTAGGGCACATCATATATCCTTTTAGACTAGTGTGCATGTCACCACATATTAGCTCATGCAATTCCATTCACATGTACTTGTGAACTTAGCCGACACTAGTGCACATTGTTGAGAAATGTGCAATCACATCCACTATAGCCTCTTTGTATGGGACAAACAAGGCAAAGAAACAAATTGCAAATAAATCCTTAGACTAGGTCATGTATGCAAGGTTTATTAAAACCACGGTTGTTGAATACCATGGTTCCTTTCCACCTATCTCCACCTAGCAATACCACCTATTGTAAGCCTATAAAAGGCACTCATCCCCACACTCATTCAGTCAGTCATTATCAATCAGTTGTACTTGCATTATGCTTGGATAATATTAGTTGTTCTTCCTTATCAATGCTTTTGCATCATTATGATTGTCTATTTGCTCATCAGTGATCCTCCATAGCATGCATTCTCAGTATTTTAACATGGTATCAGAGCGGGTTTTAAGTCAGTGAGTCATCAGCCCACAAATTGAGTCATTCCAGTTTGAATTTCTGGCTCCCTTCACTTTTCCATGAATCTCTCACCTACCTCCATAGCTACCCATCTTCAGTGGAGGGCTTGAATCTCTCAAATCGAGCCATTTCAGCTTGTACTTTCTTCTGGAGAACTCTTCCTTTGCTCTAGGAGCTCCTCCCTATCACTTCAAAGCCCAACATTGTTGCCTCTCTGCTCCAGCATTGCGCCTGCAATAGCACGCTATCCAGATTGTGCCTTCTGTTGTTCGTATGTCGAATTCCGCATGTACACATCGCGATGCTGACAAGCATCATAGGGCTTTGATAGCCTACTTCCTAAGCTTCATTTCTATCAAAAAAGTTTTGGAAATGATCAAGTTTTCAGCTCACAGGAGGTGAAAAACCAGGCTGTCCCCTGAAACCCTAATACAAACTCCATAGCTATCAAGCTTCAAGATCTTGTTTTACTTCCTTCTCTCACTCCTGTAGCTCAAATCAAGTCATTGACTCTCTAATCTACTCTAGTACTCAGTCTTTAGCAAGCATTCAAGTTATTTACTAGCAACAAGGAGAGAATATCTTAACAAGATTCTCAAGCATTTCAAGAAACAGTGTCCATTGACACTCATCTAGTGCTTTTAGCACTAATGTCAGTTAACAAAATCAGCTTTTCCTCTAATGAAAACTGATTTTTTGTGCAACTCCAACATGAAATCAAGGAGGGGAAGACTTGGACTTGCATCAGATCTTGAAGATTTCAACTTCAAGGGCATCATAGTCACTAAATTGCCTAGTATCTCTTGATACTAATCACCTAGTGATTCTTAGCACTTGTGCTCAATTGAAACTGAAATTTTTTGGAGTTGATTTGTTGCTAATCTTGCAAATCTCAAAATGGGCAAGGATTCACCGACATCTTGATTCAATGGCATTGGATTCCATACATGGCAAACTAGGATCAAATTGATCCTAATGAAGAAAGGATTGTGGTCAATCACAAGTAGTCAAGAGAAGAAACCAAGGGAAGATGCACTTTCAGTTGTATGGGATAAAAATGATGATAAGGCTCAAGCTATTATCAAGCTCGAACTTGATGACAGCTACATTCATCATGTTGATGATTGTGAAACCTCTTACACGACATGGGATCGATTAGAAACCTTATTTGGAGCTCATTCCAAATCCTCAAAATATGGTTTACTAATTGAATTTTTTAGGCTCGACATGCAAAGTAATACCTCACTTGCAACTCATTTGAATTATATGGAAAGCTTGTTGACACAACTTGCAGGAATCAACTTAAAGATGGATGAAGACATTTGCATTGGAGTGCTTCTCAAAAGTCTTCCACACCTGAATTTGATAATGTGTCTACACATTAATCAACATGCCAAAACTGAAGCTTGTGGACATCAAAGCCTCTCTTCTAGAAGAGGAAAAGAAGGTCAAGGCCAAAGGAGAAACAAGCATCCCAAGAGGAGACCAACAACTCCTCTATGTGAAAGGGAAGAAGAGCGTAGTCTGTGACTTTTGTAAGAAACGTGGGCATATTGAGAAATTCTGCTATGCTAAGAAAAAGTTTCAAAGAGCATATCTTGCTACAGTCAAAGAAGATGAAGAAAACATTGAAGAAGAAGGAGAATAAGAAATCCAAGATCAAAAGGATAAGACTCACCAGTCCCTCTTTTGTAGCTCATTTTTTGATGATAGACTGTTTTAAAGTTCAACATGTGGACTTGCCTTATGTTCCCACCATAAGCTCCTAAACTCCTCATGTAGCCTCTGCACACTACAGCCTCTACACACTTGGTGAGGCCTTGTAAACAGCCTCTAGATTTGTATGGTTGTTTTTGTCTCTTCCATGTCTACACTTAGCAAGGTTCTACTCACAACAACATCTATATACTCAGTGCCTTTTACAGTTGTGATTGAGGAGGGGTGTTGAGAAATGTGCAATCACATCCACTATAGCCTCTTTGTATGGGACAAACAAGGCAAAGAAACAAACTGCAAATAAAGCCTTAGACTATGTCATGTATGCACGGTTTATTAAAACCACGGTTGTTGAATACCATGGTCCCTTTCCACCTATCTCCATGTACCAATACCACCTATTGTAAACCTATAAAAGACACTCATCCCCACACTCATCCAGTCAGTCATTATCAATTAGTTATACTTGCATTATGCTTGGATAATATTAGTTGTTCTTCCTTGTCAATGCTTTTGCATCATTATGACTGTCTATTTGCTCATCAGTGATCCTCCATAGCATGCATTCTGAGTATTTTAACAACATCACACTTACACCACATTACATCCCTTGCATTAGCATTCCACCTTAGCATACTAAGCCTAGTGTACTACCCTAGTGCACTAGAAGGGCCAAAAATATAGTGCTCTTTTCCCATCCTTGCATATTAGCCCTAGTGTATAGCACTATGCATCTTGGCTAAGAACACTCCACTTAGTGAATTCCATGTGCATTGTCTCACACGTGATAAATTAGTGCACACACTATGCCCTACATCTCTTAGGGCACTTATCTAGACTTGCATACATAATCCATTCTTGCACTTGGCTTGTGACACACTTGCACTACTCACATCCTTGCACACTAACCTTAAACACTAGGTCACCCACATAGAACGTAGGACATCCCACTACATTTTGGGACATAGTAACTCAATCCTAGTGCAATTACATGGTGCACTACTTAACCATGCTATCATAGTGCATTTTCATTGTGCACTAGCATTATACACTAGTGCATGCATATTTTACCCCATAGTGCACTACTCCCATGCCTATGCATAGCTCCACACATGTATGAGTGTACAACAACCTATGTACCTATCCCATTTTCCACCCCTAGTACACATACAACACTATATTAGGGAATTTCCATGCACTTTGGGAACCCCCAATACCTTTATTATTTAACCACATGGTCAAATCTTGTTGTCTTACTTAAAGGCTGAGTCTACCCTAAATACGATATAAAGCTACCTTCCCAAATCTCACTTTCAAATATGGATCAAGATTTAGCCACGTGGTCAAATATTTATCACTTATTCCCAAATTCTCTAATATGGTGTATATTCTTGACACGTAACTTAGCTCACACATTTATGTATTGGCAGTAGTGCACACACACATATTAACCCACACTTCCATTCTAGGATACTCATCCTAGTATCTCCCTGCACATTCACCCCATTAGATACCACACCCACACATAATATAGGCATAGGGTATATATGTTGACTCACACCATTGTATACATATGTTTTTGTGCAAGAAGAAGTTTTGAGGAGTGAACATAAAGCAAAATACAAAACATAAGAACCAAAGAAACCAAGGGAATTCATTGTCAAAATCAGCTAAACTCATTGAAAAAATATTGTTCACATGAGTCTAGAGTACCAAAGATGTTGTAAGTTGGTTGTTTTGTGAATTCACAAGTTGTCTAGGAAAAAGAAAAATCATGTTTATACACAGTGCAAGAGAAGTATAAAATAAACTAATATTAAGGAAACCTTGCTTGTTAAGTAATCAAACAATCGTAAAGGTCAATGGACAAAAACCAAAATAAGGGGAACAACCATTGACAATGAAAACAACAAACCAAATGGACAAAAAGAAAACCTAGGAGTTAAATATACAAATTAGGTGCGTACATTTGTAGAATGGATGTGACCTTTTGATTCCCACTTCAAGTAGAGACCCTAATCCTAGTAGATCTATAGATATTGAAAATACCCCTATTCATAACCTTATTAATTAGGTTATTCAATTAGTCCACTAAGGCTAGAGATACCACACCCAACACAATGGAAGGAGCTAAAGATTCAAGGGGAGGCTTGGATGAGTTCTAGGCCACAATTGATACCTTTCAACATACCTTTGATTTTGATGTCTCTAATATGAACCCATCGGCATGAAGACAAGCTCATAGAGCTATACGGGAGCTATAAGACCAAAGAACTAGCACCTAAAATGATTGTTGGGCATCAATAATGACACAAGACAGTAGCTTGCAATTGTGCAAAAAAAAGTGGATAGCATTCAAAGAATGCTATTGAATGCCAGAGCCCTAAGATCCTCATAAGATTTTCTATCACATCTAATATTGTGACACCTATTTGATACATTGATATGCTACAACTAGATACAAATATTTCTCAATCTCTTTTAATGGGAATGGAGATTACTCTTGTGTTACCATGTTTTCGATCGCGTTACCGCAGCACAAAGGAGCGGAAACCGGGAAGAAGGAAAAATAGCAAAAAAGGTGCAAAAGCAGAAAAAGGTGTTAAAGATGAGCGGGATCTAGGACATGGCAGTGAGTTATGGTGGATGGAAGGAGAAGTGTGGACTCATGATGGAGAAGACAAAGACACTGTTTGTTACACAAGTGAAATAGGTTCCAAGATTGAGACTTGGACTCATAAACACAATCTTGTGTATGTGGACAATGGCATTGACACTTCAGTGAAAAGAAAAGAGTACTATCATTGCATTAAGAAAAGGAAGCAAGTACAATGCTTTATAGGAAAGTAGGAAACTACAGTAGGCACCATTGTGCATATGGGATAGGTAAGCCTGCATGTCCTTGGCCTTGAAGCTCCATTACAAAGAGGTTGTTTAGTGAGTGTGATTGCTGAATCTCAACACCCCTCCTCAATCACAACTAGAAAGGCACAAAGTGTGTAGAGGCTGTAATGAGAACCACGTGCAAAGTGTGGGCACACCACAAACATGGTAGACACTAGAGGCTGTCGTAGAAAAGGGCTAAGTGTGGGCACCAAAACATGATGGACATCCAGAGGCTGTAACAGGGGCCTCACAAAGTGTACAGGGACTGTAATGCCAAGTTACATAAGGAGTTTACAAAGCTTATGGCAGGAAGCATTAGGACAAGGAAATACAAGGCTTTTAAAATAGTCTATCAGAGTTATGAGAGTAGAAGGACTGATGAGTCTTGTCCTTCCGATCCTGGTGGTCTTCATCTTCATCTTCTTCTTCATCTTTTAGTCCATGGTCTTCTTCTTCTTTCACAGCTGCAAGATAGGCCTTTTGGGACCTCTTCCTAGCATGACAGAACTTCTTAGTATGTCCGGTCCTTTTGCCGAAGTCATAGAAGAGCGGTTCCTTTTTACCTTTCTATCTATTGTTTACATATAACATTTGTTCATCCTTTGAGGTGCTAGGCTCTTCTTTGCTTTTAAGTTTCTTTTCTTCCTCTAGCAAAGAGGGTTTAATATCAACAAGTTGAGGATCAGGCATATTGGTTAGAGTGGTTGATACATTATCATAGGCAGGAGGCAAACTTTTTAACAAGACACCAATACAAACATCTTCATCCATTTTTAGCTTTATTCCTGTAAGTTGAGTAAGCAGGCTTTCCATGTAGTTCAGATGGGATGCCAGGGATGTATGAGGCTTCATATCAAGTCAGAAAAATTCAATTAATAGACCATACTTAGATGACTTTGACTGTGCACCAAATAAGGTATCCAATTTATCCCAAGTGTCATGGGACGTGTCACAGGCATCCACATGATGGATGTAGCTGTCGTCCAATTCCAGTTTGATGATGGCTTGTGCCTTGTCATCATTCTTTTGCCAAGTAACTGCAAGGTTTGCATCTCGAGGTTTCTTCTCTTTGCCATTTGTGATGGCCCAAAGACCCTTCTTCATCAGGATGAGCTTGATGCGGGTTTGCCAAGTGTGAAACCCGACTCCTTTGAATCGAGCATTTGGAGAGTCTTTTCCCATGTTGAGGTTGCAAGATCAACAGCAAATCAACACCAAAATTCTGAGATTTTATCAGTAGAAGAGCAGATTATAATGTGTCAAGAGACACAGGTAATGACAGTGTGAAAACACACTATGTCAGTGTTGATGTTGAGCTTGATTCTTCTTGTTTGGGATCGTTCGGTCGTTCTTCAATCTTCTCAGGTCCTTCCCCTCCTTGATTTGGTGCTGGAACAGTAGATCAGAGTGGAAAAATTTCAATGGAGTGAGATGGAAGAGGAGCTTGAGCTTGATGTTGAATGCTTTGTCTTCCAATCTTCAAAAATATCCAAAGATATCCAAGAAATTCCCCTACTTGATGTGTGGCACTTACTAAATCTATGAATTTGGATGTCAATAGGGTAATCCAAGTAGTAGGAGTGAGAAAAAGAAGTGGTTTTATGAGCTTGAGTTAAAAAGCAATGGAGGATTGTGTTAGGGTTTCAAACCCATCTGATAAAAACGATGACAGCAGTTCGATCCGATAGCCATTTGAGCTGATATTTGGTGAGAGGATAGTTCATGGGTTAGGCTTTGAATGCCCCATGATCAGCATCGACATTGTGTATTCTATATATGGCGCAGACTGTACGACACTGAAATGGCGCAGAACAGGCAGCGATGGCAAAATCATGTAATGTTGGGCTGTAGAAAGGCCAATGTTGGGATTTGTCATAATGAGGAGGAGCGCCCTGACCTAGGGGAGATATTCATAGAAGAAATCGACTTAAGATATGGCTTGTAGAAGGAGATCAGGAAGCTCCAAGAGCAGTAGGTTCTATCTGGCTATGGCTGCCACAAGCTTAACTGAAGATGAAATTGAAAAAATGAAGTCATACACTGACACTGAGTTGGATAGAGGTTGAGAGGAATAAAGAGAGGATGGAGAAGCAATGCCATGCCCGACTGGGCTCTAATACCATGTTAAAGATGAGCGGGATCTAGGACATGGCAGTGAGTTATGGTGGATGGAAGGAGAAGTGTGGACTCATGATGGAGAAGACAAAGACACTGTTTGTTACACAAGTGAATTAGGTTCCAAGATTGAGACTTGGACTCATAAACACAATCTTGTGTATGTGGACAATGACATTGACACTTCAGTGAAAAGAAAAGAGTACTATCATTGCATTAAGAAAAGGAAGCAAGTACAATGCTTTATAGGAAAGTAGGAAACTGCAGTAGGCACCACTGTGCATATGGGATAGGTAAGCCTGCATGTCCTTGGCCCTGAAGCTCCATACAAAGAGGCTATTTAGTGAGTGTGATTGCTGAATCTCAACAAAAGGTGCCTTGATTGGCAACCAATCCCTGAAAAATTCAAATGTTCGGACACGACCCTCAAGAGGCTTTGGTGTTGGGCCACGGCAACGAAACAGGAAAAGGCGCACCATTAAAATGCGGAAGTGCCCCTGAATCTCTGTAAAAGAGTGCCAGGCTCACTCCTGTGCAAAGTGTATGCATTAGTGGGAATAGGATAAATTAGAATGGTGGGAAATGGGAAAAAGGGCCTAGGCTACGGCCGGCCATGTAAAAAAGGAAAAAGGGGATGACCGCTCAAAAGGGATTTAGGGTTTTGTATATAAAGTTGAAAAGTGAATGAGAAGCTCATTCTTTGGTGTGTGGCAAAAAAAGTCTTCTTCTTCCTCTCTTCTTCTCTCCTTCTTGCTTGTGTGTGCTCTTGAGAGAGGGAGTGTGAGAGTGTGAGGGAGTGAGAGTGCGTGAGAGTGAGGGATCAAGAGGGTGAAGCTCTTCACCATCTCCTCTTCTCTTCTTCCCTTCTCTTCTCTTCTCTTCTCTTGCATGCACAGCTATGGAGGATAGATCTTAGAGGTGGAGGAGGCTTGAGGATGCTTGAGCTAGCGTCAAGAATCGTGGAGCTACCGGAGTGCAAGAGAGAGAAGGGTACTCGATCGGGTATCAAGGTAAGCTCACAACACTCGTAGCATCGACGGTGCGTTGGCTAGGTGAGAGATAGCCATTAGAGCTCGCTTGGAACGCTTGAAACAATAAGCGGTCTGTGGGTCTTGGCGGTTGAGCGAAAGCTCTCACATTTTGGTTCCGTTGCCGGGACCAATGGATTCAAGCTTGAGCACTTGCGCGCCTCACACCGAGCATCGAAGTAGGGTATTCATCCCCGAAATGGAGCTTGAGATAGGTAGGAAGTTGGGTGCTTTTAATCTTCGGAACAAGTAAGTATTTTGGGATATTTTGGTTGTTTGATGATTGGAAAGCATAGAGGATCTATTTCAGTTTTTTGCCGTAGGTTTCTGTTGCATTTAGCGTAGGTTAGAGTTAGGAAATCGAATTGGAAAAGGGTAGGGTTCAAGGTTTCAAAATAGGGTAAAAATAGGGAGAAAATCATGCAAAATGCACAAAATGCTCGCTAATGAGGACTAAGATCGACAAGAGAGTGATTGGGGGCGTCAACGCCACAGCTGGGAAGGCATATAAGAGCCAGGAGGCCAAAAGAGAGCTCATTTGTGCCATTTCAGTGTGAGAGAGAGAGAGAGCTAGAGAGCCCCAAGCCGTGTGATTCAATCACATCACCAACGCACTCACCGACCCATTCAGGTATATGAATCCCTCCCTCAATCCCCCTAGATAGGATCTGGAGGGTTGTGCTTGGTATGATTGTGTAAATCCCAAGAATCGATCAAAATCGACATCGCATTGTCTCCATCGTGCCGCGTTTGGCCCGTCCGAGCGGTTGCCTCTGAGCCGTCCAAGAATCGGCCCTCGGCCCCTTGCCATTCGGCCACTCGGCCGGAACCCTAGTCGACACTCGGACCGTCTGAGTCAACCCATCCGAGTAATCCTACTCAGATCGTTCGAGCTAGAACTTTTTGACCACGTGGCACATTCGGCCTTGCGCCGTTCGGCCCGTCCGAGTTCCAAATTCGGAACTCGGCCTTACCCAGGATTCGGTCCTTGGCCAACCCATCCGAATTATCCTGTTTGAACCTGCCATTCGGCCCGTCCGGGTGACCCACTCAGACCCTACAATTTGGACTAGTTGGTCCGATTGCAACTTTTTGTCAAATCTGACCCGACCCGGAAAACACACATTAGCACAACTTGTTGAAACCCTTCGGGCATTCAGAACGTGATTCTGGCACACGGGATAAGAGAAATTGTAGTACACAGCCGCTTAGCAGTGGGTAGTAGACAGTTGAGGGACCAAGGATTAGGACGCGAGCCATTGAATCACAAAGACTTGATCGATCGGAAGCAAACGACACATACAAGGAACCCTTAACCCTAACTAAACGGCCGAAAAATGGACCTACAAGCCTATTAGGCAAAAAACGAGCGGGAGTGAGTGAGGCGCCGAGGAATTGCTTGCTACACTCACATTGAATTTTTGCACTTGAAGTACACTTAAGGAAACTGAAAGCCTGATTGGGCACAAGTGCACGAGAAACAACACACTCACCTAGTGACCATAAATTGAGGTTTGTATTCAATAATCGAAGGAACTCACTCAGATAAGTCTCTCAAGGAACCCACCAATAGGAGCAGACCCAAGACATAGACAAACAAGCAAAGCACAGGGTAGAACCAAGCAAGGAGCGCCAGCGACAAGGATCCATCGCGACTCTTCGACCTAATTAACAGTACAGCGGGGCTCCAGAATTCGACCATGACAGAAGAAGGCTCAGACCATCGGTCTAATGAAGAGTTCGATTTGAGTGTATTCCTGGATGCTATACAGCAGATGGTGAGCAGCTACGACGCTCACGCCCGGTATGAGCACTGGGGCAGGACAACAGATGCAATCATTGCAGACCTAGAGGAGGAGAGAAGGCTAGCCTGCAAGGCATTGCAAGGCATAGCTGATTACAATAGGGATCAATAGGCTAGGAGCCAAAGGCAAAGCATGGAACTGCATGAGGTGCAACGAGTGCTGAACTTGGCTGGCCGGAATCGAACGGACCATGAGAGAGCACTAGAGGGAGACTTGACGCTAAGCGAGCTCCTCATGAAACGGCTGCTCGATAACACCGCAGTAGAGCAGAGTGCCACTATACTAGCGACATCTCTACTTGCAAGATTAGGGCAAGCCAGGGCTCAAAGAGCCAAGCCAAAATACCAATTGTGGCCAAACAACTCGACAAGTACCAGCCGCATGATGACCCATACAGCTTTGCCGAGCAGTTTGAGTAGGTCTGCGAAGCCAACGGCCTCAACGACCAGACCCAACGTTCGCAAGCATTCGGGCTTTGTTTAGGCGACAAGGATAGGACGTGGTACACAAGCCTGGATGTCGTGGAGCAATTAGCCAACTTCAGTAATCTCAAGGATCTCTTCGTCAAGAGGTTCGCCGAGCACGGATACTCCGATAACCTGCTAGTATGCTTGATGAATGTCAAGCAGAAAGAGAAGGAGGACATCTGTGACTACGTGACCCATGTGAGGAGTCTCTTTAAGAGAATCCCTCTAGGCGAGCGACCGACTGACATAGCAGTTTCAACTGTATTCATCAGCGAAATTAGAGATGAGGAGTTGTATAAGGCATTGGTAGGCAATTCAAGCTTGCAGCAGGACGTAGTGGCTAGAGTTTTTGAAGAAGCCATCAGAGTTGATGACCAGCTGAGAGAAGCGAAGCTCTAGGAGCTCAACTCTAGAAGATACTAACCCGCGAATCTTGGAGAGAACGTCAACCTCTAGTGAGCGGTCAAACCCATCACCCCAAGATAAGGGAAAGGCCACCGAGATAGACCAAGGCTTGGCTGAGGTCAAGATGAAATTAGCCAAGATACATGACATGTTGAGTCGACCAATGCACCCGCACATCCAATGCGTGTACTGTGGCGGAAACCACTTGCCAGCCGAGTGTCAAGACCTTAGGTCGAGACCTTGCTCTAACTGCGGTAGGTTCAGCCACGATGCCGCACATTGCAGACTAACCCGAAGACTTCCATACTCGCAGCCCTACGGCCAGTCTTATCTAGCTAACAAGCCGCAGCCATTCTTTGGAAGGGGAGCCCCATTGGCTCTATCCATGCCTAACGATATGAAACCAACTGTCTCGAGAATGGACATAAATCCTACCGGCATTCCTAGACCGCCTAGTCCTTATGTGGCCCACCCACCGAGCGACGTTCCAGTACACTACGTGGAGGAGCCTAGTGACGAACAGACATACATATGCCCTTACGTCTCACATGACGACGAGGGCAACGTGGTCCTCATGGATTATTGACCCGTGCCGGTGATGGAGTTAGGACGAGGACGGGGTAATGGCCTAGGAGGGCAGCCACAGGATCCGGTCACTTGTTGGACTTGTGGCCACCCCGATCACGTCTCATTACATTGCCCTGAAAGAGAGCAGCAAAATAGGGACAAGGCTGACCAAAGGTGCGCAGAGTGCGGAATCACCCATCTTTTCATAGACTACCCAAAGCGGAAGCCGCCCTCTAGCTCAGCTAATGTACCATCCGTCCCATTGGGGCTGTTTGGTGTCGAAAACCCTGACGAGGAAGCCAGACCTATTCCCTTGCGAGTTATGACCCGAGCCCAAACGAAGCAGGGCGGCATCTCTCTGCCAGGACCTAGCAATATTGACGCTGCCTCAATAGGAAAGAAAAGCCGCAGGTGGAAAAATAAGAGATCGGAAGCTAAGGTCGCATTGAAGACCGAGAGTGCGACGTCTTTACCTACTGGGAGGAAAGTCTTAGATGCAGAGGCAGTAACTTCAGCCCCTAAGACAGCTGAAAAGGAAAGCGCTAAGATAGGGGAATACCCTCATCCAAAGCAGCAATTAGAGGCCATAGAAAATGTGAGGGAGTGGGTGAGGAAGGCTCAACAACATCTCACAAATGCTGAACCCATCATAGAGGACAAGATCGACGACCTCTCCAGCATGAGCACGCCAATGTCACCGCCTCAACCTAAGTCAGCCGAAGTCACTAAGCCACGAGCAGTGCCTCTGAGACCAAGTCTAGATGCAACAGAGATGCAGATCTGCCGCCATTGGTCCGGGCAGCCAGGACTAAAAGAAGGACGAGTCCTCTTGGCCACTCTAGTGACCACCCCTGTACCACTTAGCCTGGGAGATCTACTTAAGTAGCACCCCACCCTATGGTAGGACCTTAAGCAGTGGGTTGAGGGATCACAAGAGTAGGTCACGGCAGACCCTCAAGACCAGGATGCAGAAATGCAATCGCCAAGTCTGACGCTGCACTCCGTGCCTAAATCCTTGCACGCCAACGCCTTTTGAGAAGGCTCTGAGATGCACGCAGTCCTGCCACTGGGTGACAGAACAAGGAAGGGAATTGTAGACACGGGAGCTGGGATTAGTGTGCTTAGCCACACAGTGCTGCAGACTTAGGGGAACCCGCCTATTGAAGCTACTCGATTTAATGTCACGCTAGCAAATGGTATGAGAGTGAAGCCATTCGGGGTCTTGAAGAATTGGCCAGTGAAGATCGCAGGTGTCCAGTTCTCTGTCGACTTTATAGTCATGAAGGGAGTGGACTACGATGTCCTATTAGGCCGACCCTGGATGCACAACGCTAGAGTCATAGAAGATTGGGGCAACGGCTTGATCTTCCTTGGCAATAGAACTGACGTCGTAAGAATAGAGATGGACACTTGGAAGACCTCATCAGTCGACCTAGACGCCATCTCTACCATGCTCAAAGGGAACACTCAGGTCAGGAAGCCCTATGGGCCCTTGACTAAGTACATCCCATGCCCAAAGGATGAGCGGGATTGGATGCATGTTCTCGATACGATTGACCTACCATTCTCAGACCATGAGGTGTATGAGCAGGCCATCAAAACAATCGGCAAGACAAACGAAGCACTCTCTACACCCGTCTACATGATGGCAGCAAGCCTCCATGGTAGGCCTAAGCCTGTTACCTTCCAAGTGCCATCCAACAAAAGGGAACTCCAGGGGGTACTAGAATACCTAGCGAACTAGCTAGCAGGCAACCCGGCTGCCAACTTCAAACCGCTCCAGGATCTTTTAGAGGATCCTAAGTGGCAATGGACCAGGATGCATGAGATGAACCCCATGTACAACTAGGCCCTGATTCTAGACCAGCGACGCGGGGCATACCAAGCCCTAGGAGACGATGGGCAGTCAAATGACAAGGATTCTTGCGATGAATACAAAGACTGCCAATCCTTCAGTGATGGAAGCGAGGGTGAAGTGGATACCATAGAGTACGACACTGAAGGACGAGAGATTGAGCAGATACGAGAAGACGCCAAGCCACAGAAAAGGCAAACCCTTAGATTGGAGCAAGGAGTCATGCGCATGAAATGTGATCGTGCGTGGTTGGAATGTATGGGGGCCATAGACCTTGAGCAAGCAGGCCTAGCCCAATCAGGGATGACATCAATACTTAGAACCGAATCGCCATCCGAATTGCGGCCACCAGGGGAGACCACCTCTTCTAACGAACATGAAAGGTTTGACTATGAATCGGAAGTTACTTCGGATAGCGACCCAGAGATCCCTAGGCCGCCCATGACCAAACACACCAAGGGGGACTTACCCATCCACCTGAGATGCAGACGGTCAAAGCAGGATAGGGCAAAGTACCCCAAGGATGCATGATCAGAAGAGCAGCAAAAGCCCCAGGACCTCCCTAAACACTTCACTAAATTCAAAAAAGGGGATAGAGTAGTGGTTCTGCCAGGTGCCAAGTGTCAAGGGCAGACAAGCGAACCAATCGAAGGACCAGCCAAGGTCAACGAGGTGAACCTAGCCCTGGAAGGGGAGATACCCTGACCAGTGTTCATTGTCGATGACTTGACTGGTGAAGAAGAGTTGAGTCTTGTTGCTCTCTTGCGGGAGTACATAGACGTATTTGCCTGGTCCTTAGAAAAGCTACGAGGGGTAGATTCGAGTGTTGTGACTCACAACATACCCATGACGTCGGACGCAACGCCGGTCAAGCAGCGACTGTACCCCATGAATCCAAAACATGCTCATGCTGTCAAAGAGGAAATCGACAAGCTGATGAGAGCTGGATTCATCTACAAAATTGAGCACATAGACTGGGTGTCACCCATAGTAATTGTGATGAAGAAGAATGGAAAAATTCGAGTGTGCGTCAATTACAAGAAGGTGAACGCTGCTACAAAGAAAGACAACTATCCCTTGCCGTATACCAAGCACATGCTTGAGAGGGTGGCAGGCAAGGAAGCTTACAGTTTCCTAGATGGCTTCTCAGGGTACAACCAGGTGCAAGTACATCCTACAGACAGGCACAAGACCGCCTTTGCCACTGAGTTGGGTGTCTTTGCGTACATAGTCATGCCCTTCGGGTTGACCAATGCCCTTGCCACTTTCCAATGCCTCATGTGCACCATCTTTAAATACATGCTTCGCAAGGAGTTAGAGGTCTTTGTCAATGATCTTTGTATCCATTCGACCTGGATCGACCACTTAAACAAACTCCGGGCAGTCTTTGAATGGTGCCGCTTATATTGTCTCTCCTTGAACCCCTTAAAGTGCCAGTTCTGGGTGAAACACGGATGCATCTTAGGGCACGTAGTGTCAAAGAACGGAAATTTCACTAACGTTTCTAAAGTCAGAGTCATTGTGGATTTACCACCACCCGATAACTACAAGGGAGTTCAGTGCTTCTTAGGACACACGGGATATTATCGACGCTTTGTACTAAATTACGCACTAATTGCTAGACCATTGAACAAGCTGTTGATAGTGTTCAAGTGGACTGAGAAATGCTAGCATGCATATGAGGAATTGAAAAAGGCTCTCGCTACTGCACCAATTTTACGAGCCCCAGACTGGAATATAGTGTTTCATGTACACATAGACGCCTCTAAGTTTGCTATCAGAGCCGTGCTAGGCCAACCAGGTGAACATAATCTAGACTACCCGGTGATTTTTGCCAGTAGGCAGCTCACAGAGACCGAGATGAACTATTCCATGACAGAAAGGGAAGGGTTGGCCATGGTGTTTGCGGTAAAGAAATTCAAACATTACCTGTTGGCCACTCCCTTTGTCTTCTTTGTTGACCATCAGGCCTTGCTGTATCTTGTGAATAAGCCTTGCGCTACATGACGCATAGCTAGGTGGTTACTCCTGCTACTGGAGTTCGACTTCTTTGTGGTTGTACGCAAAGGAAAGCAGCACTACATGCCTGACCACATGTCTCGCATACCCACACGAGAAGCCGCTGGACAAGGCATACCTGACGATTTGCCGGATGCTCATCTCTTTAACCTGTCTAGCGAGAAAGAATTATTTAAAGCTGATCTGACACCGTATTGGGCCGAAGACATAGTGCAAGTACTAGAGAGTGGACTACCTGAGTGACCCATTGAGAAGACCAGGTTGAGGAGACTTATCCTAAAAATTCAGCCTTACCAACTGATAGCAGGCCAACTCTACAGGTTGGGACAAGACGGGTTATTGCGCAGATGCATATGTGAGCACGAGATGCACGACGCATTGAACGAAGCACATGGTGGAATCATTGGAGGACACTTTAGCGGGGACACGACAGCCCGAAAGGTGCTACAATCCCAACTATGGTGGCCCACCCTCTTCCATGATGCAGCTAAATTCGTAAGGCACTGCGATGAGTGCCAAAGGACCAAAGTGCTTGTGTGGAAGGACAAGATGGAGTTGACCCCTGTCATAGCCCGACAACCCATTGAAAAATGGGGCATCGATTTCATTGGGCCTATCAGTCTTGCAGCACAATATTCCCAAGCTCGCTACATCATCGTGGCAACCGACTATCTAACGAAATGGGCAGAGGCATGAGCCACGAGGAAGAATGATGCTAGGACCATTGCAAAGTTCTTGTGGGAGTAGGTCATTTCATGTTTTGGCTGTCCAATCGAGCTGATAAGCGACCAAGGCATACACTTCATTAATGAGGTGATTGCCCACTTGCTCTCTACCTTCCTAATAATTCATCGGAAATCCTCTCCCTATTACCCTCAGGCTAATGGCCAAGCCGAATCCACAAATAAAATCTTAGTCAACGTGCTTTACAAAAGTCATGTCTACTTCAAGAAGAGACTGGGACAACAAGCTAATGGCAACCTTGTGGGCCTATCGCACAGCTTATAAAATGGCTGTAGGACAGACGCCTTTTAGACTAATGTATGGAATTGAAGCCATTTTGCCCTTAGAATTCTTCATCCCTAGCTTGAGGCTAGCAGTCCAGGAGCGTTGGGAGGGAAGAGAGGCTTGGACCAACCACTTGGTGGAGCTAGAGCGCTTAACGGAGACTCGACTCCTTGCCACACACTCTCTGATTTGTGAAAAGGCTCGACGAAAGATGTGGTTTGACAAGCATGTCAAGCAGTGAGACTTTAAACAAGGGGATCTTGTTCTGCTATACTCGGTAAAAGGACATAAACAGAAGATGAAGTTCCGGGGGCTAGGGCCCTTCAGAGTACGCATGATTGGTAGAACTGGGAATGTTGAGTTGGAGACACTTGACGGCGAGGGAATAGGCTTTTTTAACGGCAGCCGTGTAAAGAAGTACTATCCTCCTTCCCATCCATTACATGATCCACCCATGCTAGAATCCTCACTGAACGTCCGCATGGCTACTGTAACCGACCTTACAGATCAGGATGAAGAAGCAGTGGCACCGGCATATCTACGAATCACAGTCGCAGAGCAGGAGCGATGTATTCTTTCAATACCTTGATTGATGAAGGGGCCAACTACAAAATCTTGATGCATGACCATTGGATACGCATTGGTCAACCGACGCTACAGCCCACTAATGCCAACCTCACCCCGTTTGGGGATACTGCGTATCCACTCTTGGGGAAGTGCAAGGTACTCGTTTCCATCGAGTCTGAAAGTTTACCAGCTTTCTTCCATGTGTTGCCTGACACTAAAGAAGCCAGCAACGTGTCACTATTGGGTCGCACCTTCAAGAAGCTAACGCACTGTAATGTGGATTACAATCTAAACCGCATTCATCTCACTATCAGCAACGTCCGTATAGTGACGACTTTCAGCAAGGGCTGTCATGATTCCTCCACCATCACGACACCACCGGTAGAAATCCCTGGGACCATAATCCAGCCCAGGTCTAACCTAGAGAAACCTGTGGCCTCGTGCCAGGCTCTCGACCCCAGGCCCAAACCCACCAAGAGTGCTCACAAGGCCAAGGAGCCCAAACTTATGTGTGTTCCAAAACAGCAGAAACCACATCCGGGTACACCACCCAAACGCAATCCTAACCGCCAACATCATCAGCCGTCTCGGCCTAAGAGGCAGTTTAGACGCTATCGCCATAGATACACAACCATGCCGCGATGGATTCCCAAGGATCTCTTGCGGGCACAAGGATACTAGGAGGGAAACCCCTGGATTTGGGTGCCTAAAAATGGTCAGCTAAAAAGCTCATCTACGAGCGATCTCACCCTAGTGCGGAAGGCTTGCACACGTGGTGCCCAGAACATAGTCAACACGCCATTGCCAGCTGTGGCTAGTAAGCCTTAGCTCATCTATTGACCAAAGCAAACTCCACAAGCCTTAAACCTGCCTAATCCAGAGGATTTAACAAGCCTTATGACTGCTCACTCAGAACCCAGCACAACCCCTAGGCCCCCAGAGCTTCCTGCAGCACCTCAATGTGCTTTGGAGTGCACAGCCCAACCTGTGACGATGATGAGGGAGTCACCACTATCCAGTCCAGTTGCACCATCCCCACCAGCAGGTCTTAAACCTTCATACACGATACGACCTTTCCTCTCCTTGGCTAAGGACCTTGCCGCGACCTCTGGAGATGACTTAATAACCTACATCAAGACGTTGGACGAAACTTTCACCACATTCGCTAGAAGTTATGAGAGGCTAGACCTAGGCCTTCTTGACAGAACCCTTGCTTCAAAGGTTCGTGCATTACCATGCACTTGGGAAGAATACGAACTTATGACTACTAAATCCCCCAAAATCGCTGCCGAACTGATAGCAAATGACGAAATCTCAAAGGAGCAAGCGGCCCTCAGATGCCTAGCTCCTTCATATGGAAAGCCTCCTCGTTCTGTTCCTGAACACAAGATGCACGAGCTCACGCAGATGGCAAGCTCGCCTTCCACATTCTTGCAGTAGTGGTTTGCTCTGAGAATCCAATGGGAGAAAAAAGGTTGCCGAATAATGACCAATGCTAAGCAATGCAGGACAGTTAAAACCATTGAATATGACCCCACTTATGTGGCACCCATCTCGTTTAGGGTTTTGGCCATCACCCACAATCAGCATTTGGACGACCATGTGCTCGCCCACCCCTATATTGACCAATTCCTCATGAAAGAGGAATTACATGTCGCCAACCGCCTTAATACTGGAGATCTATTTCATGATGTCCTGACCTACATTTCCCAAGTCTCTATCCAACCAGCTGCTCTTGATTGTCATGCGCAACTGGAATACAATTCAAAATTCTACACGTGGCTTCTTCACACGTAAAATCCTGCCCAAACAGGACCCACGCCTTTCACCTTTTAACCCCCAATCCTAGGAGCCTCTAGATCCCACTATCCATCTACACACAAATACCTCGAGACAGCCTTTTGATGCTCATACCTATTGTTTTGTTGTAGGAAAATTACTCTAGTAGATTCGGCCAAATCTTGCATACTGAGTTAGTTTGCTTAGTCAATATTTTAATGCACCTAGAATGTCTCATTGGATTCCTTGTCTTCGTGTATTAAAATATTTAAGATGTACTTATAATTATGGACTAACTTATGGTCATGGTTTATGCTTGCAATGGTATGTTCTTTGCTTATGTCTGACCAATCTTGACATGCTCTGCTTATGCCACTACTACATGCTTGTTACATTATTTGGAGTTGGATGCTATTGAGCCTTTCTTTGGCTTGACATTTGATTTCCTAGAGCTTACTTTGGCTATTTCTCGGCTTGCCAGAGTTATAGTTTGGATGTACTTGATGTCTATGGATGCTATGTACAGATGCTACTCGGCATATATGCTCATGAGGTCTAATTGATGCTTGATCTTGGATCTTCTAGCATTGGTGCTACATTAGGGGAGTTTTGAGCTCTTGAAAATGCCTTTTAGGATGTGAAGAGAGAGTGCTCTAGACCAATAAGAGCAAAGCCTCTGTAACGGAACTTCTATTTAAAAATTTTAAAAAAATCATTTTACAAAAATATATAAATATAATAATATTACGAATTTGTATTTTTATTATCTATTTTTAGTCTCTTATATTCGTGATTATGACATCTTTTGCATTAATGGCATAGAGTCTCGGCTACTTTTATTTAATGATATTTCTAGATTAATGATAATGACTGATGTAATCGAAATTCAAATTGGTGAAAAGCATGGCGCTCAATTTTTTCCCTCCTTTCTTTTATTCCTCTATTGTTTTTCCCTCCGTTATGGTAGCCTAGTCCTGTGTGTGTGTGTGTGTGTGTGTGTGTGTGTGTGTATGTGTGTGTGTATGTGTGTATGTGTGTGTGTGCATGTCTCTCTCTCTTCTACCATGGATACAGAAATTCGACCTTCAACAAGGCATCCAAGCTCCCAAATCACATCCATATCAGTGTTTAACTCATTCCAAACTAATGGAAGATGGATTCCTACTATCATTAGCAAAGGTAGTTGGATCACCATGCAACAAGCAAAACGTGGAAAAAGGCAAAGACATGAGAGCTCGTTTATCTCTACTTGGAAGGGCAGAATCCGAGATTTTAAGCTTGGAGCAAATAAGAATAGCATCAAAGAGGTATTAGTGCAACATGTGTTCATGCATAGAGAGCTGTGTTTGAAACCTAGATCTTCAAAGCTTCCAATGCATAGACCAAATTGTAAGAATTTGATTCTTAAAGTTTTTCCTTTCTTAAACATGGTTTAGGTTTTTCCATTATAATATTTGTTTGTCTTGTAGATGTCTATCCCTCTAATCTTGAGGAATGGCAACCAGTGGAGTCTATTATTGATGTTATTGATGTTATACATGGTTCAATTGGAGAAGAAATGTATAGAGGCAGAAAGAAGACAGAGCTTGTAGAGAATGGAATATTCTTTTATGACCATTCTTATGCTATTCCTATGCGGCGTTGCCAATGGGGATCAATAAAACTCCTTCCTTTGCCATATTTTTTCAAGCTTTGAGTGGCCTTTGCCAAGTCTAGCTACTAGTGAGGGCTATAGATGTAAGATATTTTCTGAGATCCAGAAAGTACTAAAATCTAATATCTCAAGTAGACTAAGTAAAGTTACTTTGTTTATACCTATTAATATATTTATTGATTTCTTCTCTAATATGGAGATAAGAATAACATAAACCATGCTTTCAGTGAAGAGACTAACATATGATCATATCATACAATTTGTTGATGAAGGATGGGATACAAGGATAGAAGGAAAAATTATATGTAAGATAGATCAAGACTCTATAGCTTGTAAATATATGATTGCTACTCAAAATTTTATCCTTAGCTTTTACTATAGTCGATGGCATTCTGTTGGTAGTAGTCTAGTTGCTTTAGACCAAAATCTTAATGATTTCAGCAAAGATCCTATAGTGGATCTTGATATTTGGTTCAACGAGGATATTATTGCAATCTTAAAGATCAAAAAATCATGTACGCTACATCAAGTGAGGACAGATTTACAAAATGAAGACATTGAACTACCATGCTCCTTTGTATTCCAACTTGACAAGAAACGAGTAAGTTTTCACATCATATTATATCTACTTAGATGTATATCAAGATCTCACTTTCTAACAAAAAATTGTAATTTATTTTTTGCAGATATTGAAAAGGAGAGAAAATAATATACACTGCAAGAACGTTCAAGAAAAGATATCTTTACTATCAATATAAAATATATGTACAAATTTTGTAGCAGATGTCTATCTGCCATCTCTATGAGATATACAAGGGCTGAAGGGCAAATTTCTATATATGAAGGCTTACAAGGCGATATGGCAAAGCTATTTCTTTTTTGGAGAACTATCCTTTCTAGGAGTCCTTTTGCCTTTCTTTGATGTGTTGGGTATAGAAGGTGTTAAAGTTCTCTCAGCCGGAAGAGGAAGGGGTATGTGGTGAAGGTGAAAAGAATCAGATAGGAAATGAATAAAAAGGGGGCATGATAAAGTAAAGTAGTGAAAGGCATGAGCATTAGTATGAGAAATGGCTTCCAAAAATTCAATCAAGAGTTTTTATTCTCTCATAAACAGCAAAGTGCTATGTGAAGAATACTAACGGAAGTTACGAATTATGGCAGGAGTAGAAAATGTCGCAGCAAGACCGCGCCCATCGACTCCCGTTCACTGACGAGGAAAGGGGGCTATATTGCATCCAATTGGAGAATCGTGCCTTCGGCCAGCTCAAGTTCCGAACCATCCACAACATCGGAGTCGTGGTGGCGAAGGAGGAGGCAGGCAGGAGGGTAGTGGAACAGTGCAACCTTACAAAGTACATTGAAAAATTCTCGCAGGAGCTGGATCACGTTAAATGCATAGAATTCCTTAGAACATACAATCCGGACTAGGAAGGTGGCATTGTAATAGTGGGCCGAGGAGAGGGTGCAAAGCAGGTGCAAGTTCGATTGGACCCAGCCTTGGTGGAAAAGGCTCTGGGATTGGTACCTAAGACAGAAAGGCGACAAAAAAGGGATGTTTATGCCTTGCTGAAAATGAAAAAGGAAGAGGTACTCACGAACAATGGCATAAGCATCCAGGACATCCCTGACACTGACGCCAGGCTACAAGCCAAGTTGGTGCACGTGCTCTTCTCCAGCCAACGTTACAATTCCTTAATGCATTGGATTAGCATGCCAATGCTGGAGAATGTAGCAGCCCACACTCTAGACAAGGTGGATTGGAATGGCTACGTGCGGAAGATGATTGATCAAGCGGCCAAGGCACTAGCCTTGGGAAGTGCACCAACAGGAGGAGAATCTCCGGCTTCTAAGGTGACGGAAAGGAAAAAAGCCTCCTCCAAGGCCTCTTTCATCGGCTATGGAGGAGTCTTGACTGCACTCATTCAGGAGGCAGTAAGGGCAGCACAGGAGCCGGAGGAGGGAGAAGGTGAAACGCAGGAGAAGTCGCCCCCTCAACATGACAAAGACAGGTCCACCGACAGAACGGAAACAGAAGAAGAAGGGGAGGGACAAACTAGTAAGAAGACAATCAGGACAACGAAGAAGAAGGCGGCACAGGGGAAGAAGAAGAGTGATGAAGGTAGGAAGAAAGAAAGGGAAGACTTGGAAAGGGCGAAGAAGGAATCCCTAAAAGAAGCAAAGGAGAGAGAGAGAACAAAGAGGCAGGAGGAGCAGAGGGAAAAAGAGGAGTTACAGAAAGCCAAGGAGGCATCAAAATAAGAAGCTGAAGCAGAGAAAAGGAGGGAAAAAGAATAGAAAGGGAAAAAATAGGAGGAGTAGAAGAAAAGGCAGGAGGAAAGGAAGAGAAAAGCGAAGGAAGAAGAGGAGGAGCTGTGAAGGAAGGAGGAGGAGGACCTGGCGGAGGCCACCCGACGGTCCATCGAACAGCAGTGCCGAGCAGACGAGCTAAGGAACATGAGCCCATGCAGAGAAGAGGGCCCAGGATCCAGCACGCAGGTGCCAGAGTTCGTGCCACCTCCAGTCTCCGAAGGCAAAGGCAAGGCCCCACTCCATCCGATCCCTACCCTCCTGGTACCTCCCGTGGAACTCACCACTGTCACCCCCAGCATCTCCACTAGCACAAATGTGTCAAATTTCATGGTGTGGATGCAGTATTTTATCAACAAAGAAATGGGCCAGGGGCAAAGCACGGAGACTACGGCCACAGGACAGAAAAGGCCAGCCACGGATACAGAGTCCAAGCAAGAGCCCAAAAAGTAAAAAGTCGAAGCCTCCACCTCACCCATTCACGCAACGATGATGCCACCGACTAATTAAGACAAATACGTCACCGAGCTGCTCTCCCAATTGGAGAGAGCGAAGGAGGAACGCAAAATAGTCGTGGCTGAGTTGGCAGCCGAGAAGGAAACCGTGGCCCCCTTCCAGCTGGACAAAACAAGAATGATAGCCTTGCAGCAGCGCAAAATTGCAGACCTAAAACAAGAACTGAAGGCTAGGGATGAGAGGAAGGAACATTGGAGGCAGCTACTTGAAAATGAGACGCAAGAGTTAGTGAGCCTGCAAAGAGGGCACAAGTTCCTAATAGTACAGTACCAAGAGCTTGCTGCAAAAGCTGCTGAGGTGGATGCACTCGGGGTGGAGCTGAATGCTAGGGACGAAGAAAGGCAACAGGGCATGGAGGAGCAGGAGAAGGAGCTCAAGCGCCTAACAGATCAGCTGACCTCTGAACGAGAAGAACAAGAGAGGCTTGTAAGGGAAATAGAGGATTATGGACAGAAAATCATGATGCTGACCTTAAGATAGGGGGAGGGCCTAGACATAATGAATAAAAGGGCGGAGGAGTGGGCCGCACACAATGAGAAGAGGGTGAAGACACTAGCATGCTGCCTTACTCTAATAGAAAAAGAGAAAATCATCGCAGAAAGCAAGGCAGAGGCAGCCCAAGTGGCCTTCAGCGCTCAACAAAAGGCCTTCGTCGATACCATCTTGGACGCCACCCACTCAGCATAAGGAGAGCCACTGGAAGCAGTGCAAAGGAAGCTCGGCATGGCAAGAAGAGCCCTACATGCTGGACTACAAATGCCACCACTACCGGCGGAGGTTAGGCTGAGTTTGGAGGAACAGCAGAAATACCTGATGAGGGACGGCCTCACCCCCAAGAGACAGATGCCCTTGGGTTCGAGGAAGAAGCAGTACACGTAGAATGGCAGGGGGAAGAAGCAAAGCTGGAAATCGATGTGAATCGATTCAGGGAAGAAGTGGTCCCGCAACGCCCCTCGCCACAGGTCCAAGATCTGCCACAAGAAGATCCAGCTCTGTAGAAAGAAAAGCCATCTCTAAAGAAAGGCAAAAAAAGCTGGTGGAGGAGGCCAGACAGAGACTGAGAGCCAAACCAGCCGTGCTACCATCCGCGCCTCTCCCTCCGTGCCCAGATGATCTTCCCGCAGGATTCCACACAGAACTGGTGGTGTGGGAGGTGCAGGAACTAGCAAAGGAGCCATTCTCCTTCAGTTTCCTCCTACCCAACAGTCTGCGGAGGGTCCTGCCTCTCAAAGTGATGGATGAGGTGATCGCGGTTGGTGGCCGGTTGGGGAAAAAATGGCTGGAAGAGCGGCAAAATACCCCAACCTCTTGGGGCACCGAAGCGGCCGACTACTGGCAAGACAAAATTTTTTAAATCCCCCACACTATACAAAGCTATAGGAGCCAACACCTGTGGAGGAGACAAGTATGCGACATAAGCATGCTTGCCTGGATGGCTTTTTGTAATACCCTACCGTTCGAGCGAAACGACCCTACTTACATGGCGTACCCTCGAAGGGTAGGCGTAGATTTTGACGCCACCCTCCACGGGCGGTATGACTTTCCCGTCATTTATAACTCCACTGTAGCATCCTTTGACAATGCCCTTCTTTTTACCGTGGAAAGCCTAGACGAGTCTATGATGCACTTCCTTGTGGACTTTTCCTCATGTCCTGACCCCACTTTTATAACCACGTGTAACTATCTTAGGCTACTTAGGCTACTTCTTAAGCAAGACCTGACTCCACAAGAGCGCGGCCTGCCTCCCCTATTCTTTGACCCTAATGCTATAGATAATTGTGCCATGGCTCGTCTCATGATGAGGGCTAGTCTCCTGCCCTCTTTTTGCCTAGCCCTCCTAGAGGACATGAATGATAGCCAGTTCACTAGATGCAACCACCCCTTTCTCTCCACTACCTCCCTTCATGTCCGCATGAATTTAAAAAATTACATACAAAGTCGCCAATTTTTGAGCAAGTCTCTCTGCCACCCTTCTCCTCATTCCGATAAGACACTTAGGCCTACGTATCCTCTCAAAAAAAAAAAAAAGCACCACAGTCACTGCACCTAGGGTTCTCCCTAGCCCCCTCCCCCACTTCACAATTAGGGCACATCAAGGGCAGGACTTTACCAGGACTTTACCAACGAAGCACAAGTTGGGTCCTCAAATGTGGGACGTTACCAAGGGCTTGCCCAAGGTAAGACCCATCTCCCAGTTCCACTGCACGAGCACAACACACTACACGACAAGCAGCACACCCCTTAGGGGGGCACAACGTTCTTGCAGGTTATGTTCGACTCTCAAGAAATGGCTACCCGCAGAAGACCATCACCCATGGCACCCTTTAATGACCCAAAGCGTGCCGGCCTCCAACCATCTGCCTGGTGCTGATGGCCACCATGATTGAACAAGATCGAGGTAAAACTGCCATTGGCATAGATCTTGGAACTGCATCATCCAATGATCCATGCCCACCGCCTCAAGATCCACGAATAGCTTATTGAATCCACCGGCCCAAGGACCTTCAAATCCAAGACACGGATCTTCAATAGAAGCCACAAGTTTTCAAGCCAAACAGAGTTCGAGGGGTTTCCCCAGAATAAATCCCTCCAATACCATCATCGTATTGCTTCAAGCGCTTCTCCTCTCTCTGGGTCATCATCCCTAACCACCCACCTACCTGTTCCGCCTACCAGCCGACCTAACTTGCCACCATGTCCCACGGCAGTGCCATGGGACCGGCACTTGGCTAGGAGGGGGGTAATGTTACCATGCTTCCGACCGCGTTACCGCAACACAAAGGAGCGAAAACTGGGAAGAAGGAAAAATAGCAAAAAAGGTGCAAAAGCAGAAAAAGGCGCCTTGACTGGCAACCAATCCCTGAAAAAATCAAATGTTTGGACACGACCCTCAAGAGGCTTCAGTGTTGGGCCACGGCAACGAAAGAGGAAAAGGCACACCATTAAAATGCAGAAGCGCCCCCGAATCTGTGTAAAAGAGTGCGGGGCTCGCTCCTGTGCAAAGTGTATGCATTAATGGGAATAGGATAAATTAGAATAGTGGGAAATGGGAAAAAGGGCCTAGGCTATGGCCGGCCATGTAAAAAAGGAAAAAGGGGATGACCGCCCAAAAGGGATTTAGGGTTTTGTATATAAAGTTGAAAAGTGAATGAGAAGCTCATTCTTTGGTGTGTGGCAAAAAGAGTCTTCTTCTTCCTCTCTTCTTCTCTCCTTCTTGCTTGTGTGTGCTCTTGAGAGAGGGAGTGTGAGAGTGTGAGGGAGTGAGAGTGTGTGAGAGTGAGGGATCAAGAGGGTGAAGCTCTTCACCATCTCATCTTCTCTTCTTCCCTTCTCTTCTCTTCTCTTCTCTTGCACACACGGCTATGGAGGATGGATCTTGGAGGTGGAGGAGGCTTGAGGATGCTTGAGCTAGCGTCAAGAATCGTGGAGCTACCGGAGTGCAAGAGAGAGAAGGGTACTCAATCGGGCATCAAGGTAAGCTCACAACACTCGTAGCATCGACGGTGCGTCGGCTAGGTGAGAGATAGCCATTAGAGTTCTCTTGGAACGCTTGAAACAATAAGCGGTCCGTGGGTCTTGGTGGTTGAGGGAAAGCTCCCACATCTTGCAAGTAAGGACCAAGCTAGAATCCCATTATTGGTAGAAAAACTCAATAAGTATCAATTGAGGGATGACCCTTATAGACTTGCATATGAATTTTTTGGGCAAGAATCTAAAGGGAATAACCTTACATGTGATGGTAAGAAGGTACAAGATTTCAAACTCTACCTCTAAGAGACGGAGAAAACCTCAGTCACCAAGTTAGATGAAAATGAGAAGTCATTATTGATACAAATCAAAGATAACTTTATCAAGTGATTTGCAAGGGGGACTGGATATAATGACAACCTCATTGTCTACCTAATGAACATTAAATAGGAGGAAGAGGAAAGCATATGGAACTTTGAAATTTGGCTAATTTGAATTTTCTTATGATTTGTATCCATCAATAAAGGGCAAGTCTCCCTACACCCATTGCGTTAAACCACTTGGTTATAAGCCTATATAAAGGCACCCTTTCTACAGGAATAAATATCTAATTTTTTCATTTTACTTTCATTATAGTTTAGTTATACTTGAGTACTTCCTTCCCTCTCATCTCTCTTTCAAAATGCCTCAACATGGTATTTTAGAACCATTATAGATATGGATCCTTGAGCTCTTCCTATGTCACCTATCTCTTGAAGCTCATTCCATTAGTTGTGAAAGAGTAGTTGAAGTTAAGTGTGTCTCTTGCTACTATTTGGTTGTCCATCCATGGTATTTCTGCTCACAGTAAAGTTCGATGAATCCAATCAAATTAGATTTTAAGCTTCCTTTTGCTACCCACAAAAGCCAATGGAGCCAAATCTACTATTGTCCTTCTACCTACATGGGTTGTCCTACTAGATAGATTTGCTACACTCTACAATGAAAAAGAGAACTATTGCTCTTGTTTCTCTGTCAAAGATCTACTATAAAGCTGTTGATGGTCACTATTATTCATCATGGTCATTATCAACCCATGCCTATTGACAAAGGATTACTGAATTACGCTACTTTATTGGTGTCATTTTCCTATTCCTCTCCCTTTTTGTAGTTGCAATAACTCAATAACAATACAATTAGAGCCTTCATATTGATGAGATGTTAACTTGGGTACTCTTTACATTTGAATTTGTGCCTTTGCTATTGACTGTGAATCTATTGTTCATGCCATCTACCAAATTGCACAAATGTTTGTCTTTTATTAATGCTAGTTATCACAATGTACCAAAGGCATTTAAAGATGCATAGCAAGGTTCCATCTGATCTACTTAATAAAACATGGTTGTGCATACTATCAAAATTAAGTGCCATGGTTCCTAAAATCATGTTGAATCTACCATTCATCTAGTACTTGATCTAAGTACCATTATTGTCTATTGCTCACACTAAGTTTTAGACTCTCCTTTAATATATGGTGCTACATATTCAGGATTGAGATTAGTAAAACTACTACTATGGGTTATTTTGATGTGTCTAAATATTTGGTTGCCCTATAACACACTAAATCTACCTCCTTGAAGTACATTCATTATAATTCTCTCTATGATAAGTGTGAGACCTAAAACGGTCTTGACACTAGCTCTAATTGAGCTCCTAAACACGATAAACAACCCCACATAGCCTCACTGCCAGTAGTGTCTGGGTCCTATAAATATTTATTCTAGCTGTTGTGTTTATAAATACAATTTTAGATTGTAGTCGAACTAATTTCCCCTTCCAACTCCAAGAAAATGATTTTTCCACATATAGGCGATTATCTCACCTCCAATCACATACGTAAAGGGCCCCCTTATAGCTGACTATTGTGGCCCCTATGACTCTCCTACACCCCAAGTATTGGCCCCAAGATGTGCCATCTAAAACATATAGAACATCATAATAAACTCCTCTCTTAATATTTATCATTTGGGAGATTGTTCATAACCTCACATAATCTTTTTCCCAAATAATAACCGTGTTAACCTACAACTTGGGATCTTCTTCCACTCCATGTGGATCAACATGTTTTCTTTAAACAATTGCTATGTATCTAGTAGAGATATTTCAATACAATGCTTATATACATATGCAACATGTCGTACCACATGGTGCTCAAACAATTCTAACTAATAAAAACAACTACATGATGTACAAAACCATTCTTTTCATGATTTGTTTGAGCATAATGCAGCATTGAAAGGATGGAATTGGGCTAACCCATGCTTCTATTCGTTTAAATATATGCTAAAACCCTAAATGTCTTATTAAACTGCACAAACATTTGGTTCTTCATTGCAAAAATGTAAAATTTTAGCATTCATTTCATGTCTATTCATCTCAAACTTCTTCTTCAAGAAGTCTTTAACTTCAGCAATCCTGTTGTCACTGTCACCTGTAATAATCAAGTCATCCACATAGATGACTATGATGACCAAACCTGCATCTCCCTTTCTCACATAAAGTGAGTGATCAACATTAGAAATACAAAATCCAATATTGACAATATATTCTCCAATCTTGTCAAACCATGCTCTAGGTGCTTGCTTCAGCCCATAGAGCGTCTTCTTTAACCTGCACACATATGTGGGATGCTCTAAATCCTCATAACCTGTTGGCTGCTCCATATACACTTCTTCTTGCAATTCACCATGCAAGAAGGCTTTCATAACATCCATTTAGTGCAAACTCCAACCTTTGGCTGCTGCCAAGGCAATCACACATCTAACAGTTGCCATCCTAGCAATTGGACTGAATGTCTCTTCATAATCTATGCGATATGTTTGAGCATAGCCTTTTGCAACCAGCCTAGCTTTATACCTTCTAACTAAACCATCTGCATTATGCTTGACTTTGTAAACCCACTTACAGTCAATAGCTTTCTTACCCTTAGGTAAGGGTACCAAATCCCAAGTCTTATTGGCTTCTAATGCAGCCATCTCCTCATCCATTGCTGCATCCCAATGAGCATGACCAACAACATCCTCAAAACAAGTGGGCTCAACATCCTCAACTAGTTTCACCATATAAGCATAATGGTGAGCTGCATAACCTTCAAAACCAAATCTTTTAATAGGGTATCTAACCCTGCTAGATTTGCATACCACCGAATCACTTAATGGAGCCTTTACATTACTATGAGCTCTCTATACACCTGGTGTCCTCACTGAAGGAATACCAAGCTCATCATCCAAGCTCTCCGAGCTACTAGAATCTCCATCCAATCCCAAATGACTGGTAGATGTGTAATATATCAAATATTATTTTGAATTTCACCTTCTCGTGCAGAGGTGCATCGTGCTGGAAGGGTAGAGGGGGGATAGAGGAGCCAGCAAGCTCCTCGCTTGAGCTTGCTCGGCTCCACCATCATGCAAAGAAACATGTCGAGGGGGGAGGATTCCCTCCCCTTCCCTATATAAATGAGGGAGCGCCGATAGTCTAGTGATGGGGGAGGGAAGAATGACGTCGATGCTGCCATACTGCCGAGCGAGTGGAGGAAGGAAGAAAGGAGGAAAGTTTGAGCTGGGCTTGCGAGAGGCTCGCGAGGAGCTGTGGTCAGAAGGAGGCACCCTGCGCGTGTGGAGAGAAGGATAGAGCTGAGCTGTCGCCGCCTGCAGACTATCCCCCCCCCCGTCGTCGCCATCTCCAATTACTGCCGCCGTCGGATGGCTGGTTACCCCCCCCCTTCTGCCACGTGGGATATGGAAGCTTCCTTGAAGAATCTTCCTAAGGGGGGGGCTAATTAAGCCCCCTTTCACCCTCCTTATATCCCTTCTACTCTTTCATCCCCCCCTCCCCCCCCCCCCTCGGGTTTTTTAAAACCCTGAAGCCCCCCTTCCTATACCCTTCCCTTACCCTTTCACCCCCTCCTAGTTTTTACCCCCTTGGAAATCCTTTCACCCCGCCCCGGTCTTAAACCCTTAACCCCTTCCCGTGGGGCCATTAAACCCCCCCACCCCTTGGTCTCATAACCCACAAATCCCCCCCCCCCATGCCTAAATCTATAAGTCCCTTCTTGTGTTGAAACCCCGTGTTTCACCCCCCCTCATATTCCTTTTTCTTAACACACCCCTAAGCCCCTTTCTAACCCCGTGTTCCCTTTTCCTTACACACCCTTTTCCCTCTCCCCCGTGCTATAAGCCTTCACCCTTCACCTTTCCCCTATCTGGGTTAAAATCCCAAAAACCTTTACTACTCTAAAAATTCCCTTTCCTATACCTTTCACCCCAAGCCCAAAGTTCTCCCAAGGTTCATATGGTTGCGAAGCCACACTCACCCATAACCTTTTTGCCGTGTATATACCCTATAGGGCCTTCTTAGGCTTTATAAACCTTTCCCTCTCCGAAGAAGCTAAGACCTTAAAGGTCTTATTATCCCTTCTTGTGGTCAATCTTTTGAACGGCTCCTTGCCTCGAAAGAGAGACGGTGGAAATCTGAAAAGGAGAGTAAAAGCTGCTTTCACATCCAAAGGATTACAACTGCGAAGCCACCTAAGAAAGTCCAAGAAGTAGCTGCGGGAGGGTCATCTCCTAGTATCCATGTGGATATCTCACCCCAAAACCAAGTTTTTCCTTCTTGGTTTTATATCAATTTTAATTCAATCATGCAAGATGAATTGTTAGGGACAAGATATATTTTGTCCTAGTTATTTACGATGAAGGAATTTAGTTTAATTGAAATTGGAAAATGGATAAAGTATGAAACATAGTTTTTCTTCAAATAGCATTATGCATTAAAACGAATTACGAGTAAGATTATCTACCCACTATAGTAGTATATTTCAGTTAAATCTTGAAGGTATAAAAACTGCATCTTGCATCATTAACCCCTATTCTTTTTACAACGAATCATCATAAAAGGTGAAATTCATGAAAGGTTTCTTATGTTGCTTAAACTCTAGGAAGTTATCATTGCTAACTGCATATCTTAGCAAGGAAAAGATTGTTTATTTGGCATGAGTTTTGTTTGCAAGGAAAAATGAAGATTAATTGAATTTACCTAACCTCAAAGCAATAAAGTTTAGGACTGAAAAATCAATTGTCACATAAATAACAAATCGTGACGAGGTGATCTCAATATTACCTTCTAAAAGTTAACCAAATTAATATGAACTTAGAAATACCTATGCTATGAATTATTCATTGGGAATGAATTAAAAATCCAAGAAGCATTTATACCTTAAATACTTGCCCACCTTTCTTGATTGTAGGGTCAATAAATCGTAAAACGTAAAAGAACTAGGGTTTGTCCCTGAGGTTCTTTAAGAAAATAATAAAAGGACACCCTAGGTCTTGCAAACGTCAGCTTAAAGAAACTGAAACTGATTGTTTCATCGCATATTACGATGCAGGACTTGTGCAGCAAGTACAAAGTCATATGGTCTTGTGATTGATTCACAAGAAGAAAGGTTAAATACCATCAACAAGGATAGTGGATCCTTACGCAAGTTATTTTGCAAAAGGATGTATTCTTTGATATCCTTCTAAATAAGGAAGGTTAAAAACCAAAAACTAAAGTATCCAATGAATTTTAGGGTTGACCAAGTTGGGTTAATAGGGTACGTCCTAACCCAGAATATAAAGGATCTTGCCAAGTTGCAAGGTACCCGGGATCGAGTGCTAGATGCATTCAAAAGGAGAGATTCCTTCTTTAGTAGTTTTCCAACAACAAGATCGGTTAATGGAAATGTTTGTGCTTGCTAGAGATTTTAGAGCACTGTTTGATTTATGAATTACAAATTAAATGAATATCTATACTTCAGGTTGAAGACCTGAAGGGAGAGGCAGTTTCAATTACCCTGACTGCCTGCCTAACCCTAACCAAGGGGGTTGTTGACTACGCCAAGAACGTGGACCCAACCCACCATGAGAGGTCTCTCTGTTGAGCTCTACTTGGAGCAGGAGGACACTTGGGTGCCAGGGGGGGCTCTGGCCGTAAATCCCTTGCCTTCCGGGTCTTGCACAAGAGGCTAACGTGACTCAGGATTGGATCTCGAGGCCCGCATACTAGTCTACGGGCGGAAGCTTGGAATAGTGATCCCTGTGGATTACTGGATAGCCTTCGGGCAGATTATGGACAAGCCTACGGGTGAAACTCCTTGTATTTCAAGGATAAATATGATGATATGTTAATAAAGAACTTGTTTGATATTGTTTTTCTATGTCACGTGATAAGATTACATGAATAAACCAATGCTTAATGGTTTAATTAAAGAAGCTGATTGTTACATGTCCAACTAACGTGTTAGATAATTACCTAACTAAAACAAACCGAGGAAAGTGCGGAGGATGGGTCGTGGGTCCATCCTACGGTTGGGTGGTCCCGGTTGGCCGGGAAATTTTCTCAAATCTCGAAGAACAGCAGGATGATCGTCAAAGGATAGAACAACAAAAGCGATGACCTAGAGTTATGTCTTACCCGATTTACGTTGTTTTAGGGGAATGGAATGGGACTATGCTTTATGGCAGAGAGGTTGAGCTTTGCATCCCTCTCATTTTCCATTCTCCTTGAACCAAGTGCAGCATGAATCCGCTTTGGACGTGGCGTTTCTGTGTAAAGTAGTTTGCTTGGGTCTGACGCTAGTTGCTATTAGGTAATGACCAATCAGAAAAACCCTAATTCTGGTTGATCCTAAGTGGGAACGGCCAGAATACTTCCGCTACGTGGCAGACGCAGGAAGCCCTAGATCGCAAAACCCGTAACATTCCATGGGAGTGCCGGGCGGAGCTTTCTAGACATCCTTTCCGATGGACTGCTAAGACGTGTCCTGGATGATATTAGTAGACACGTTACAGTTGGTATCAGAGCCGACCAACAACGGAATTGTTTTTATGAGATCTCAATGAAATGAAGTAAAGAAATTGTTGCTATCCAAACATTTCCTTACCTTCAATGCTGTCTTGCAGAATTACGAAGCGTGGAACAAGTTTCTGGTATTTCGAGTCATGTTTATGACTGCAATGCATTCTCCGGTTTATAGACAAAGGATTGGGATGATGAACATCCTGGACCAGATTTATAATCCATCACCTTTGTACATAGAACGAAGATGGACGAGTGCTTCAGGAATTTACTATATAGCCGCCCAACCACCAGTTTGCTTATCTACAGACCAACCTAAAAAGGATCAAGTGGTTGGAAGACTTGAAAGTCGTGAAGCTGTTCGTTTTTGTGGAAGCTCACGTAAATTCGACTTTACACATTTGTGGTCGGAGGGTTGAGATGAACTCATATGTATATGAGGAAGTAACTCGTGTAATCCCCGCCAACAAGATTAAAGTGTTGGGCCGCCATGAGAAGTATGGATTTCAACGGAAAGGATATCCTGAACTTCCAATGTCTTACCAATTCCTAAAGATCCATGACCCAAAACCTTACTATTACACAGTTCCTGTAGATAAATGTAATACAATGTTATTCTCCCCAAACTAAATGTAACAATTGACTTTTCATCACATGAAACGTTGTATTCAAAAAGGGCTATGCCCATGTAAATACAAATAAAGACTTCTTTTTATCGATGTCAGGCTGTGTATAAGAGTTGATAAAAAGTTAAGTAGCTACATTGTTTACGAGATAGCTGAATTAAAGATGTAATATAAGCTAACATGGATTATCATATAATAACATTAAGAAAACCTTTATTTAGGCACAACCCCACGTACAGGTTCCTAATTCGCCTCCTACATCAAGTATTGCTATGATCCAGGAAAAGAAGTTCCTCCTCAAGCAAATTAAGCCACTCGAGTTTGACGGGAGAGGCAGACTCGTTCAGGCCAATGCTGAAATTTGGATTGAATCCATGGAGGATTACTTCGAAGCAGCTGTACTGCACCCGCTTATCAGGCTATGCTCGCCAAGTTAAAGCTCACCGGCGAAGCCAGGCTTTGGTGGAAACAATGGTGCAGGGATCAAGGGATCACAGAAGGATTTGTTACCTGGGAGAAGCCGAAGAAAGCCGTGCAGGGAAGATACTTGCCACCTGCATATCGCACATAGAAAATGAATGAGTTCTATGAGCTAAAACAGCTAGGACTCACTCTTGACGCATACTACTCTAAATTCGTCTCACTATTTTTGTATGCGCCACAGATGGACATGACACAGCAAGTGTCCAAATTTTGTGCGGGTTTAAATCCACCAGTAAATACCCGTCTCGAAACTATGTGTCCATCATATCTTTAGGATGCACTCATTCGAGTGGCACCTATAATTCAAGAGGTGCAAGCTAGACCAAGAGGTAACAAAACTTGGTCTTATAATGACCCAAATAGAGGAACATTCAGACCTTAAATGAAGAGAGCTCAAGGTCATAATCAGGGACAAAGAAAGAAAGCAAGGACGAATAACGTCAACAACTTTGTTCCTACTCAAAGTAATGGCCGAAACCTCCGTTGTTTCCACTGCAACGAATCCGGTCACTTGAAGAGGCAATGTCCCAAGCTCAGCGGAGGACATCGCCAAGCACCTTTCCAAGGAGTAGGCCGTGGTCAAGGAGCCGCTACCCGAGGAAGAGGAAGAACTGCCTACATTGCCAATAGGCAAGGATGCGAAGAAGAAGAGGAAGAAGATCCGACCATGGAAGTAGAATTTGAAAGAGCGACAGTCCATGCCGCTTTACACAAAAAAGGGCCGAATCACCAGTTCTCAGTGATTCAGACACCATCGGACTATCAAGGTAAAGGTTTCAAAACCTTGATTGATAGTGGCAGTACACATTCCTTTATCTCACCAGCATGTGCAAAAAGATTAGAAATAGCCACAGTAGAAGCACCTACCCTGCTTGTGGAATTGGCAAATGGTCGTGAGGTTACTTATACCAGGCAAACTGCTAAGGTGGAATTCTTTTTGGGAGGAAAGAAGACTTCGGTTCAATTCAGAGTCATGAATTTAGGTATCCATGAGAGTCTACTCGAAATGGATTGGCTTAAGCCCAACTATGCCCACATTCACTGTGGAAAGGGTCAAGTTTCCTTTCGAAACTCTAAAAGGGTATTAGTCACAACTCAAGGTGAGGCAGGAGTACCAAGAATCTAGTTGGCCAAAGTATCTCATATCATAAAAGGAGTCAGAAAAGGATTACCCGTTTACTTGATCAAACTCAACAAGTTAGATCAAAAGCAAGAGTCTCATGAAGGACCTTCTTGGCTAAAGGAATATACGGACGTATTCCCTGAAGAGTTGACTGAGATTCCGCCTCAAAGTGAAGTGGATCATGAGATTAGGTTAGTACCTGGAACTGCACCAATTGCCAAGAGACCTTATAGAATGTCCATACCAGAAGCAATTGAGCTGAACGAACAACTCAAGCAACTGTTAGATCAGGGCTACATCCAGCCTAGCAATTCACCGTGGGGAGCTCTAGTACTATTCCAAAGAAAGAAAGATGGGACACTTCGACTATGTATTGATTACCAAGGGTTGAATCAATCAACAGTCAAGAACAAGTATCCTATTCCTAGAATAGATGAGCTTCTTGATCGTCTTCAAGGTGCGAAGATCTTCTCCAAGATTGATCTCAGGTCAGGTTACTATCAAATAAGGATCAAGGAAGAAGATATCCCAAAGACGGCCTTCAATACAAGATATGGGCACTTTGAGTTCCTGGTTATGTCATTCGGGCTTAGAATGCACCTACCACCTTCAATAGATTAATGCAGGATATCTTTAGGCCATATCTTGATGATTATGTGCTTGTCTTCTTCGATAACACTTTAGTTTATTCTAAATAGGAAGAAGATCATGAACCTCAACTTTGGATTGTCCTTGAGACAATGAGGTCACATAAGCTGTATGCAAAAATGAAGAAGTGTGCATTCTTCAAGCGTCAGATTGAATATCTAGGATTCATAGTATCATCAGAAGGAATATCAGTAGACCCAGTCAAGGTCAGAGATGTGCTTGAGTGTCCAATACCAGTATCTGTCAAAGAGATATGTAGCTTTCTCGGATTGACAGGATGGTATAGGGTCTTCATCAAAAACTATGCTTTGATTGCAGCACCTCTGACAGATTTACTAAACAAGCAAACTTATATTGCATGGTCAACTCCCAAACAAAATAGCTTCGATAGATTAAAGCAAAGTTTGGTATCAGCACCTATTCTAAAACTTCCAGACCTCAATAAGGAGTTCAAGGTAGTAACTAATGCTAGCATTCTTGCCTTGGGGTGTGTACTTATGCAGGAAGGTCATCTAGTAGCATACTCTTCAAGAAAACTGAAGAACCATGAAAAGAATTATGCTACGCATGATCTGGAATTACTATTTGTCATCCATGCTCTAAAGCTTTGGAGACGCTACCTGTTGGGTAACAAGTTTACTCTAGTAACCGACCATAAGAGCCTCAAATGGATCTTTACCCAGAACGAGCTCAACATGAGGCAATGTTGGTGGATTGAAGTGTTGGAGGAATATGACTTTGAAATCAAGTACCGACCAGGGAAAGAGAATGTAGTTGCTGATGCACTTAGTCACAAGGCATTCCTAAATTTCCTAATCTTGCAAAATCCATCAACGGCCAGATCTCTAGCTACAAAAGTATCTATTGTTGAGAATCAGCAATCACACTCACTAAACAGCCTCTTTGTATGGAGCCTCAGGGTCAAGGATATGCAGGCTAACTTATCCCATATGCACAATGGTGCCTATTGCAGTTTCCTACTTTCCTATAAAGCATTGTACTTGCTTCCTTTTTTCTTAATGCAATGATAGTACTCTTTTCTTTTCAGTGAAGTGTCAATGTCATTGTCCACATACACAAGATTGTGTTTATGAGTCCAAGTCTCAATCTTGGAACCTAATTCACTTGTGTAACAAAAAGTGTCTTTGTCTTCTCCATCATGAGTCCACACTTCTCATTTCATCCTCCATAGCTTCCGGTTTTGCCATGCTCTAGATCCCGCATTTCTCACATGGTATCAGAGCCCAGTCGGGCATGGCATAACTCCCTTCTCTAGTTTCTCAGTCCCTCTTAACCTCAGGTCAGCTCATGGTTCTCATTTTTCACCTCCATCTTCAATTGATCTTCTTGGCAGCCATAGCCACCTTGCACCTATCCTGCTTCAAGCTCTTAGATCTCTTCAATCAGACAAGATCTTGACAAGCTTTCTTCTGGAGAATTGTAGCCCTGCTGTTGGAGCTCCTCTCTATCACCTCAGAGCTCAACATTAGGCCATTTCAAGCTCAGCATTGTGAGTCTACACAGTTGCTGCCCTGTGTTTCTGCCATAGCCTGATAGACCCTGCCAACTTTGAGGAGCTGGATCTTGCAATAGAGGGCATAACTCTTCACGCTGTCTTCTACAAAGTTGTTCCTCTACTCAAGGCGCTTCATCCTGGCACGAAAATTGACTACATTACTGCGCCCTGACCCCAGCATTGCGGAAATCGCAAAAATCTGTTAGAATTGCGCCTGCTAACGTTCAAGCTGCTGCCACCATCACTACAGGTCGCGATCTTGACGACCATGATAGAGCATTGATAGCCCATCATTCAAGCTTCATTTTGATAAAAAAAGTTTTGAAAATGATCCACTGTAGCTCCTGCAATCAGCAAAAAACCAGGCTGCCCCCAGAAACCCTAATGCAAAAGCCATAGCCAAAGCTTCAAAATTCTGACATTTCTCACTGTTTCTCTCACTGAAGTTATCAACAGTGATTTTAATCACTGAGCAATACTCTCTGAAGTTCATTAAAGTACTGTCGCTCAGATTTGAAGGTATCAGCATCAAATCAAGAAGGGAAAGATTACACTTAGATTTAAAAAGAGTAAAGGACTTTGCAAATTTGGTATTCATTGACACTCAGTTAGTGTTTTTTTAGCACTTGTGTCTCTCAACCAACTCTTCTGCTGCTCAAATCTAATAAGTCTGAAGTTGATTTGCTACTGTTCCCGTAAGTCTAACATGGGCAAAGACTCTCCAAATGCTCGATTCAAAGGAGTCGGGTTCCACACCTGGCAAACCTGCATCAAGCTCATCTTGATGAAAAAGGGTCTCTGGGCCATCACAAATGGCAAAGAGAAGAAACCTCGGGACGTGGACCTTGCAACTACTTGGCAAAAGAATGATGATAGAGCCCATGCCATTATCAAACTGGAGCTAGACGACAGTTATATCCACCATGTGGATAACTGTGAGACCTCACAGGATACATGGAAAAGACTGGACACTCTGTTTGGTGCACAATCTAAATCATCAAAGTATGGTCTCCTGATTGAGTTCTTCAGGCTTGAAATGAAGTCCAGCACATCACTTGCCACACATCTCAATTACATGGAAGGACTCCTAACCCAACTTGCAGGAATCAACATTAAAATGGATGAAGATGTTTGCATCGGTGTTCTACTTAAGAGTTTGCCTCCTGAATATAATAATGTATCAACAACTTTAATCAACATGCCAAATCCTGAACTTGTTGATATCCAGGCATCACTGTTAGAAGAAGAAAAGAAGCTAAAAACTAAGGAAGAACCAAGTACCTCTAGAGATGAGCATGCATTATATGTTGGCAATAGGTACAAAGGCAAGAAGGATCAGCTCTTCTGTGACTTCTGCAAAAGGACCGGACACACCGAGAAGTTCTGCCACGCAAGAAAGAGATCCCAAAAGGCCTATCTAGTCGCAGTCAAAGAAGAAGAAGAAAATGGAGCAAAGGAAGAAGAAGATAAAGATGAAGACCACCAGGATCGGAAGGACAAGATTCATCAGTCCTTGTACTCTCATAATTCTGATAGACTATTTTAAAAGCCTTGTACTTCCTTGCCCTAATGCTTCCTGCCATAAGCTTTGTAAACTCCTTATGTAACTTGGCATTACAGTCCCTGTACACTTTGTGAGGCCCTTGTTACAGCCTCTGGATGTCCACCATGTTTATGGTACCCACACTTAGCCTTTTCTGCGACAGCCTCTGGTGTTTTGCCATGTTTGTGGTATACCCATACTTTGCAGGTGGTTCTCATTACAGCCTCTACACACTTTGTGCCTTTCTAGTTGTGATTGAGGAGGGGTGTTGAGAATCAGCAATCACACTCACTAAACAGCCTCTTTGTATGGAGCCTCAGGGTCAAGGATATGTAGGCTAACTTATCCCATATGCACAATGGTGCCCACTGTAGTTTCCTACTTTCCTATAAAGCATTGTACGTGCTTCCTTTTTTCTTAATGTAATGATAGTACTCTTTTCTTTTCAGTGAAGTGTCAATGTCATTGTCCACATACACAAGATTGTGTTTATGAGTCCAAGTCTCAATCTTGGAACCTAATTCACTTGTGTAACAAACACTGTCTTTGTCTTCTCCATCATGAGTCTACACTTCTCATTTCATCCTCCATAGCTTTCGGTTTTGCCATGCTCTAGATCCCGCATTTCTCACACCAATGCTTATAGATTGCAACTCCTTGAGAACCTAAAGGTTCACAATGTATTCCATATCAGCCTATTGAAAAAATATATACCCAACCCTAACCATGTACTTGATGACCAACAAATTATAATGCCTAGTCAAGGAGTCCTTGAACTAAGGCCGGATAGGATCTTAGATGTTAGGGAGAGACAATTAAGATCAAGAACCTTGAGAGAATGCCTCGTCCAATGGAAAGATTATCCCGAAGAGGATGCCACTTGGGTAGATGAAGGCACTCTCAACCATCAATATCCCCAGTTTATCTTGACATGAGGACATCTCGATTCCTCTAAGGGGGAGAGAATGTAATATATCAAATATATATTTTGAATTTCTCCTTCTCACGTGGAGGCGCATCATGCTGGAAGGCTAGAGGGGGGATAGAGGAGCCAGCAAGCTCCTCGCTGGAGCTTGCTCGGCTCCACCATCATGCAAAGGAACACGTCGAGGGGGGAGGATTCCCTCCCCTTCCCTATATAAAGGAGGGAGCGCCGACAGTCTGGTGATGGGGGAGGGAAGAACGACGTCGATGCTGCCATACTACCGAGCGAGTGGAGAAAGGAAGAAAGGGAAAAAGTTTGAGCTGGGCTTGCGAGAGGCTCACGAGGAGCTGTTGTTAGAAGGAGGCACCCTACGCATGTGGAGAGAAGGATAGAGCAAAGCCGCTGCCGCCTGCAGACTACCCCCCCCCCCCCCCCCATCGTTGCCATCTCCAATTACTGCCGCCGTCAGATGGCTGGTTACCCCCCCTCCTGCCATGTGGGATATGGAAGCTTCCTTGAAGAAGCTTCCTAAGGGGGGGGCTAATTAAGCCCCCTTTCACCCCCCTCATATCCCTTCTACTCTTTCATCCCCCCCCCCCCCCCCCCCCCCCCCCCGTGGGTTTTTTAAAACCCTCAAGCCCCCCTTCCTATACCCTTCCCTTACCCTTTCACCCCCTCCCGGTTTTTACCCGCTTGGAAATCCTTTCACCCCGCCTCGGTCTTAAACCCTTAACCCCTTCTCGTGGGGCCATTAAACCCCCACACCTCTTGGTCTCATAACCCACAAATCCCCCCCCCCCTTGTGCCTAAATCTATAAGTCCCTTCTTGTGTTGAAACCCTGTGTTTCATCCCCCCCTCATATTCCATTTTCTTAACATACCCCTAAGCCCTTTTCTTACCCCGTGTTCCCTTTTCCTTACACACCCTTTTCCCTCTCCCCCGTGCTATAAGCCTTCACCCTTCACCTTTCCCCTATCACTCTTGGTTAAAATCCCAAAAACCTTTACTACTCTAAAAATTCCCTTTCCTATACCTTTCACCCCAAGCCCAAAGTTCTCCCAAGGTTCATATGGTTGCGAAGCCACACTCACCCATAACCTTTTTGCCGTGTATATACCCTATAGGGCCTTCTTAGGCTTTATAAATCTTTCCCTCTCCGAAGAAGCTAAGACCTTAAAGGTCTTATTATCCCTTCTTGTGGTCAATCTTTTGAATGGCTCCTTGCCTCGAAAGAGAGACGGTGGAAATCCGAAAAGGAGAGTAAAAGTTACCTTCACATCCGAAGGATTACAACTGCAATGCCACCTAAGAAAGTCCAAGGAGTAGCTATGGGAGGGTCATCTCTCGGTATCCATGTGGATATCTCACCCCAAAACTAGGTTTTTCCTTCTTGGTTTTATATCGGTTTTAATTCAATCATGCAAGATGAATTGTTAGGGACAAGATATATTTTGTCCTAGTTATTTACGATGAAGGAATTTAGTTTAATTGAAATTACAAAATGGATAAAGTATGAAACATAGTTTTTCTTCAAATAGCATTATGCATTAAAGCGAATTACGAGCAAGATTATTTACCCACTATAGTAGTATATTTCAGTTAAATCTTGAAGGTATAAAAACTGCATCTTGCATCATTAACCCCTATTCTTTTTACAACAAATCATCATAAAAGGTGAAATTCATGAAATGTTTCTTACGTTGCTTAAACTCTAGGAAGCTATCATTGCTTAACTGCATATCTTAGCAAGGAAAATATTGTTTATTTGGCATGAGTTTTGTTTGCAAGGAAAAATGAAGATTAATTGAATTTACCTAACCTCAAAGCAATAAAGTTTAGGACTGAAAAATCAATTGTCACATAAATAACAAATCGTGATGAGGTGATCTCGATATTACCTTCTAAAAGTTAACCAAATTAATATGAACTTAGAAATACCTATGCTGTGAATTATTCATTGGGAATGAATTAAAAATCCAAGAAACGTTTATATCTTAAATACTTTCCCACCTTCCCTGATTGTAGGGTCAATAAATAGTAAAACGTAAAAGAACTAGGTTTTGTCCCTGAGGTTCTTTAAGAAAATAATAAAAGGAAACCCTAGGTCTGACAAACATCAGCTTAAAGAAACTAAAACGGATTGTTTCATCGCATATTACGATGTAGGACTTGCGCAGCAAGTACAAAGTCATATGGTCTTGTGATTGATTCACAAGAAGAAAGGTTAAATACCATCAACAAGGATGGTGGATCCTTACACAAGTTATCTTGCAAAAGGATGTATTCTTTGATATCCTTCTACATAAGAAAGGTTAAAAACCGAAAACTAAAGTATCCAATGAACTTTAGGGTTAACCAAGTTGGGTTAATAGGATACACCCTAACCCAGAATATAAAGGATCTTGCCAAGCTGCAAGGTACCCCGGATCGAGTGCTAGATGCATTCAAAAGGAGAGATTCCTTCTTTAGCAGTTTTCCAACAACAAGATCGGTTAATGGAAATGTTTGTGCTTGCTAGAGATTTTAGAGCACTGTTTGATTTATGAATTACAAATTAAATGAATATCTATACTTCATGTTGAAGACCTGAAGGGAGAGGCAGTTTCAATTACCCCCGACTGCCTGCCGACCGCGCCGGGAACGTGGACCAAACCCGCCGTGAGAGGTCTCTCCGTTGAGCTCTACTTGGAGCAGGAGGACGCTTGGGTGCCAGGGGGGCTCTGGCCGTAAATCCCTCACTTTTCGAGTCCTGCACAAGAGGCTAACGTGACTCAGGATTGGATCTCGAGGCCCGCATACTAGTCTACGGGAGGAAGCTTGGAATAGTGATCCCTGTGGATTACTGGATAGCCTTTGGGCGGATTATGGACAAGCCTACGGGAGAAACTCCTTGTATTTCAAAGATAAATATGATGATATGTTAATAAAGAACTTGTTTGATATTGTTTTTCTATGTCACGTGATAAGATTACGTGAAGGAGCCAGTGCTTGATGGTTTAATTAAAGAAGTTGATTGTTACATGTCCAACTAACGTGTTAGATAATTACCTAACTAAAAAAAACTGAGGAAAGTGCAGAGGATGGGCCATGGGTCCATCCTAGAGTTGGGTGGTCCCGGTTGGTCGGGAACTTTTCTCAAATCTCGAAGAACAGCGAGATGATCGTCAAAGGACACGAACAATGAAAGTGATGACCTAGAGTTATGTCTTACTCGATTTACGTTGTTTTAGGGGAACGGAATGGGACTATGCCTTATGGCAGAGAGGTTGAGTGTTGCATCCCTCTCGTTTCCCATTATCCTTGAACCAAGTGCAGCGTGAATCCGCTTTGGACGTGGCGTTTCTGCGTAAAGTAGTTCGCTTGGGTCCAACGCTAGTTGCTGTTAGGTAATGACCAATCAGAAAAACCCTAATTCCGGTCGATCCTAAGTGGGAATGGCCAGAATACTTCCGCTACGTGGCAGACGCGGGAAGCCCTAGATCGCAAAACCCGTAACATTCCATGGGAGTGCCGGGCCACCTGAAGATGTGGGGCTACTCCTTAGTCTCCCAGACCAAAGGGCTCACTATAGGTATAGTACTAGATGATATTTCTAGTCCACTAAGACTCCGTGATTCTTGTTTATCTTTTTGCACATAGCTATCCTGATCATTATCATAATCCAAAACATCATCAACAGGTGTATACCAACTTCCCATCTCATCAAAGATAATATCCATGCTCACTTTGAACTCATCTGTGATAGGGTTATAACATCAATATCATTTTTGCAGTATCCAATAAAAACACATTTTTCTACCTTTAGATCAAGCTTCTTCCGTAGCTCATTTGGCACATGAACATATGCAACACAGCCAAATACCTTCAAGTGCAATACGTCAGGCTTCTTGCCAGTAAAGCATTCTTCAGGAGTCATCCCATGAGCTACAGCTATGGGAGTTCTGTTCATAATATAAATAGTAGTATGGACAGTCTCAGACCAAAAATGTTTGGGCATATTCTTTTCAGCCATTAATGCTCGTGCAACTTTTGCAATGTGCCTATTTTTTCTTTCTCCAACACCATTTTGATGTGGGGTATACCTGCAAGTAAATTGCCTCTTTATCCCATGAGTCCTCAAGAAGCCACTGAACTCATTAGAGAGGTACTCTCCCCCTCCATCTGATCTCAAGAACTTTACTTTTAAGTCTGTTTTTGTTTTAATAGCTGCCTTAAAAGATTTGAAGTGCTCAAACACATCACTTTTTTCCTTCATGAAGTATACCCATAACTTCCTTGAACAGTCATCAATAAATGTGACAAAGTATTTGCCGCCACCAAGAGATACATTCTGTGTAGGCCCCCAAACATCTGTATGCACTAAGTATTTTTCTACTCACTTCTCTATCATGCGAGAAGGGTTGTCTTGCATGCTAACCAAACTCACTACAACAAAAAGGCCTCTTATATGCACTTTTAGACGCGATTTTTGAATATAGAGAAAATCTTACGGGTGCATCTATCCGCCCGTCTATTTGCGCGTTTACAGCCTCGCGTCTATTATCGCATGTATAAAGGAATTTACACGCAAAAATAGACGCGCAACAGACGCACATATACACGCGTGAATACAAGCGCAAAAAAAAACCAAAATTATTATTTATTTAATTTATTCTGTGCATTTACTAGCGTGTCTATGTGGCAAATTAGACGGGCATATAGACACGCCCGTAGACGCGCTTTTACAAGCACTCATAGAAGCGAACGGAAAACAAAAAATCTCATTAAAAAAAAAAGATATTTAATTTCGTTTTTAAATTTGAATTATCTAGCGCGTATACTCTGCATTTTAGACGCGCTTATAAACGCGCATTTTTTGCAATTTAGACGCGCGGATAGACGTGCAAAATAGAACTAGAAAAAAAAACCAGAGAGCATGTGGTTGCTGCAACCACATGCTCTCTGGTTTTTTTTTCCCCCTCCCATACATCAGATTGTGCATTTGGAAAAAAGACAATGGATCTAAAAGCACGAGAATTGAAAATAAAAGTCCATGTATTCATTATAGATCAAAAGCATTTACATGGGGAGTTTAAATGCTTGCGACCTAAAGCGTGGCCACAAGTAGTAGGCACAAAGATGGATAATATATATACAAGAAAACAAGGCCATAGAGGAGGTATGGTGCTCCTCTATAAATATGAAGAAGAAACATATTCGCTAGCACCACCATGGCTACTAGCGTTGCTATCCCTCTCCTCACTATGCTCCACATTCAGGTTCGCCTACATACACAAAAGATCAAGGTTGCTTACATAAACATGGTGGAGAACAAGTTATAATTAGCTATACTTTTAATAGGAAAGTAAGAAAAACATACCTCCTCTGGCTGTCAAATCCTCATAGCCCGGTTGTATTGGTCCTCAGAGATGAGACCCTCCTCATAGAAGTGAAGCCATGTGACTGCGTGGTTATGGCCTCGATGGTAACCTACCTCTCTAGGAGTAGGTACCCTACCAATGATAGTAGTTTGCAAAACAATCATGATATATACAAACAATTATGAGACACAATGTATTAGAATAAATTATATAAAAAATTGAAAGAAATATAAATTTTAAAAAACTAGAAATCAAAATATACTTACAAACTTTGCCTCCCACGACTCTCTACCGCCCGATCCGTAATGCGACGATCCCATGGTTTCCATTTGGATCCGTCGCGCCTCTACGTGCTGGCAACTCTTCACTTTCTCTGCTGCTTTCTTCTTGGCTTTCTTCCACTCTATGCGGTGGCACATAGGTGGTTGGCTATAGGCTCCACGCCCCTCCTCTTGCCTCCGCTGTGAGTACCTGGCACCTGTAATGAGATGGGTTCTTTTGTTGTGAAGCAAATCCCTCACTTTTGTGCGTCCCCAATCATCCGAGAATCGTTGACCCTCAGGATTTGGGTAACTCTATGGATTGCCCTCAACACCTCCTGCCAAGAGCCGCTTTTCTGATTTTTGAAGTAGACAAAATAATCTTTATACGTCGCATGCACGACGCTCCTCATGTACGCTATTACATCCCTTCCTTCATCATCATGGAAGATGCCATCAGTATCTACAACTCTGTAGTATTGGCGTGCATGCTCCTCTACATGATCTACTGGTGAGGGTGATCGCTTGCCATCTCCTAGGCAACCCCCACACAAGCCTCGTCCTCCCCCTCGACTCTCCCTCCTCCCTCTCTGTCGACTACCTTGTACCTCGCTGGATGCACGTGCTTCTGTAGATGCACGTGCGTCGGCTGATGCTTGTGCTTCAGCCGATGCATATACAGGTGCTGCACGTGGAGTACCTGCAATTGGAGTCTGGGAAGTAGTGCTAGGCAAAGACATCAGAGACGTTCCAAACATGACGCTGAACACCTCGTCTGCTGTGAGAGAGCGGCCAAGGTGTCTGGTCATCTCTCCCATGAAGTCTTCCCTACTAGGAAAACCTCCAAAAAATGCATTGACCCCCTGCCGAACAAGGCCAATGTATCATTCATGCGATCCAAATCCGGGTCATTGCTAGATGAACCAGGATGCGATATCTGCAGAAAAAACACAAAAAAAAGATAAATTTGTTTGCAGAAAATCATATATTACCTTCATCCACACCTAAACATTTTCGAAGAGCCATAATCCTTGATCCAATCCAACATTAATTATGAAAAATCATTCAGTGAGCCTAGAATCATTATGTAAGAGAAGGCTTTTGATGCTCACACATTGAAAATATACATGGATGCTCATGGCAGTTGAAAGTGCTAATAATCTAGCTTTCTTTAGATATTGAGCATAAAACTTAAGTGCTAATGCTTCTCATAAACAAGAAAACTGATAAACACAAACATGGGATTGGTCACATTCATCATTGCAAAAATATATTGTTTAGGCAATGAAAATTATTTTTTATCAGAGCTGGCACTGGCGCGTATATAACTGCGTCTAAATTGCAGGATAGACACGCTCTCAGACGCGTCCATAAAGTCAACCCTCTGTCCAGAGCGCGTCTATATCTCCATCTGAGATGCAGTATAGACGCGCTGTCAGACGCAGTTTCTAGGTCAATGCTTCTGGCGCGCGCGTGTATCATCGAGTGTAGGCTGCAGAGTACATGTGCCTGGAGATGCGACTCTGAAGTCAAAGCCTTTGTGCAGAGCGCGTGTATTCTCGCGTCTCCAACACAAAATACATGCGCTCTGAGACGCGGCCTCAGACGCAATGAGAGAAAACATTTCTTTGCGTCTATCCCTGTGTCTACATTGAAATGTAGACGCACTGGCAAACGCGCTTAGTCGGCTGATTTCAGTCCGACGACTGCCATTCATGATTTACAAAATGCAATACTTAATGGAATCAAAAATCCTAATACATAGAGAGAGAGAGAGAGAGAGAGAGAGAGAGAGAGAGAGAGAGAGAGAGGACTCACCTTGGGTGTTTGGTGTGGCGGGTGGTGGCGCTTCTTCCTTCTCCTTCTTCCTCTCCTTGGTAAGTTACTCTCCCTTGATGCTTGCTTGCTTGCTTGCTTCTTCTTCTTTCTCTTGTTCTCCTCTCTCTTTTTCTCTCTTTCTTCCTCTTCTTGGCTTTCCTTTTTCCCTTCTTGTGTGTTTGAAATGAAAGAAGAGGTGAGTCATGAGGAGGTGAGGCATGAAGAGACTAGGTGAGGCATGAAGAGACTGCATGTCGACTAAACTTGAGCTTCAGAACCGCAAAAAATGCAGGAAAGGAAAGGCGCAGTTTGAAAAGAAATGATTTAAGTATGTTTTGAATTTTGATGTGTGCGTCTATTTTGGCGTGTATATGCGCGTCTAAGTTTATGTAAACGCGCGTATAGACGTGAATGTAGACGCGCAAATAGACGCTGATATAATTTTTTGTTTTTAAGATAAGTTTTGATAGTGAATTCTTATCATAAGTTTTAATGTATTTATGATGAGTTTTGTATATTTAAAATTGAGATCTTAGAATAATTAATACGCCACCTTGAAGTTTTTATGTAAACAAATGAATGACAAATATTTTGATGTTGTCATGAATTAGATTTAATCATGTCATCGTCATCACCTAATGCGGTGCATGCTGATGAGTCAACGAGCACATCCTCAAGTGTGGATGAAACATTACATCTTCATAATCGAGATGCATGACTACGACGAAAAATTAAATGCATGTGTGATCGTTGTCAAGGGTGTATTTTTCGAGCACATCGAATTGCAATGTCACACCTCAACTTGTATGGAGAATGGGATCGAGAAAAATCATCAGTATTCATTGTTTTTTTTAACACTAAGATTTCTAGTCTATGTTACTCAATATATATCAGCGTACATGAAACTCCCTTTTGTGGTTGAGCAGGATGCGGTGGCACATCCTCAGATGCTCCCTCCCAGGTGTCGAGAGGCTGCAAAGTGTCAACGCGAGGAGGCAGAGTCTTCAAGAAGAGTGGAGACTCACGACCATGATAGTATCCCTCATGAAATGCCCCATTAAGTCATAGAGGATAAGATTTTGGACAACATGGTACACCATCTATTTTCGCAACCGGTTCAGGGAGAAGGTCACTCTACGAAGCCAGATGATCCACTATAGGTAGCGTCATCTACTCCGTTGTATGAAGGTTGTACGTACTCCATTCTTCGTGCATCCCTCAAGATACTTAACTTGAAAACAATTAATGGATGGAGTAATGTTAGTTTGGATGCATTATTGAAGTAGGTATCAATTCAGTTTGGCTTATGAATCATAATATTAATTGTTCTATTTTGAAATCAGACAGAAATATATGTTGGTGGTTTTTTAACTCACTTTTAGAAATATATGTAGGTTATTATCACAAATGCTTCCAAAAGGAAACAAAATTTCAACTAAGAGAGAGCAAGCAAGACATTACTTGACATCTTTGGGAGGCCTCGATTATGTCAAGATCCGTGCATGTGTCAATGATTGTGTCTTATTTCGTGGGATTCATGAGTTCGCATGAGAGTGTCCTGTTTGTGGCGAATCAAGATACGAAAAGGAGATGAAGTCAATGGATGTGCCTCGTAAGGTTTTGCGACATTTTCCGATTGTTCCACGTATAAAACTTATGTTCAAGTGTAAGTCTATTGGAAAGCTCATGTCATGGCATGCTAGTCATCGTTCAAGTGATGGAAAATGGAGGATCCGTGCAAACACATCGACATGGCAACATATAGATAATTTGTGGCCCGTTTTCAAAGAAGAGCCAATAAATTTGAGATTTGGTTTAGGTATGGATGGAATCAATCCATTTGGCATCAAAAGCACATCATACAGTGTATGGCCAGTGGTATTGGTGAACTATAATATTCATCCATCCATGGCAATTAAAAAGGGACATGTAATGTTGTCTCTTCTAATTCTTGGAAAGCACAAGGTAAAAAACATGGACATTTACTTAGAGCCTTTGATTGAAGAGTTAGAAATGTTATGGGAAGGTATTGAGGTGCAAGATACAAGCCCATCTGCATCCTCTAGAGATTTCACATTGAAGGCCATGTTGTTGTGAACCATGCATGACTTTCCAGGATATGAAGAGTGTTCAGGTACATGTATATAACTCTATATTTGAATTCAAGACTTGAATCAATTGCATTTTATTAATTCACTTGTTTGTTCAGGTTTAACCACATCAGGATATCATGCATGTCCTATTTGCGGTCCCTCTCTAGTTTCCTCTAGGCCGGCACGTTTAAAGAAGGTTATCTACGACAATCATCATCGATTTCTTCCTATTGACCATCCCAAGTATGTTCTCCCTACTAATGGAATGACTCCACAATCTCTAACAATTCGAGATTGGAAGGAGAGAAGATGGATTGATTCCGACAACCACCCTCCACTCGGCATGAGTCTGTAAGAAGTGCATTTCTCTCGATTGACTTTAAAGTATTTAGCATGATGAATTGTTTACATAATATATTGTTTGTTTGTTAGGTTCTCTATATTTTTTCGTCTTCCGTACTGGACTCAACTCAAGATCAATCACCTGTTGGACCCCATGCACATATTCAAAAATGTTGTATGGGATCATTTGATAGGGGCTCGTAATTCAGTCAATGTAAGGGAGGATTTACATAACATTGGTCGCATGAGACGAGCTTGGCCAGGCATTGGACCCAGAGGAAAAATTGAGCTACCCCATGCACCTTGGATGTTGTCAAAGAACGAGGAAAAAATAGTGAAGGAACAAATATGTAGCTTTTGAACACCCATAGGATGTATGATATTTCTCAAGGGAGCCTTCATAAAGAAAAAGAATAGAGGTGTGGAGCAAGTATCTGGTTTGAAGTCCCATGATTGGCACAAAATGATTCAAGTAAGGGTATCTCTAACCATGAATATAGTAATGAGTGGAGTAACTATGTGTAAACTTTGGGGTATGATGACTTTTTCCTCAACTAATCATTTGATCTATGAATATTGTTTACATTCAGTTCGTACTTCCTACTAGCATATCCCATTGTGTATCCAAAGATGTATGTGATATCATTTACAAGATGGGAGAGATTGTGAGGTGTGTATACATTGTATTTTTTCATTATATATCTTTGAATTTCTACACAAAAATAAACAATTCTCAAATACATCCTGACAGATACGTGAGCTCGAAGGAAATTGATCATTTTGACTACTCAATTACATTTACTCGTACATTTGATTGATGAGATCACAGTTTGTGGGGCAGTTCATGCAAGGTGGATGTTTTTTCTTGAGCGCTTCATGAAAACCTTGAAACATTTTGTGAGGCAAAAAGAATGGCCTAAGGGAAGCATGGTTGAGGGTTGGTTAGTGCAATCATCCCTTGTTTGTATCTTGGAATATCTTACTGAAGTGGACCCCTCTCAACCACAACTATGGAAAGATGATGAAGACTTGAGAATGACCTCTATAATACCTCAAGGAAAAGGAATGAGTAAAGTGCTAACAAAAGAAGAACTTCGTAAGTTAAATAGTTTTTGTGTGCTCAATAGTGATGTAATGAGCAAATGGGTGACACTATATAATAAAGCAAGGGCAAGAAGAAAAAGCGAAAGACAAGCATTTCGCACCAAAAGGGTGACACTATATGTCCTTCCCTGCAACACTTATAGACCCACTTGAAGATGTGGGGCTACTCCTTAGTCTCCCAGATCAAAGGGCTCACTGTAGGTGTAGTACCAGATGATGTTTCTAGTCCACTAAGACTTCATGATTCTTGTTTATCTTTTTTCACATAGCTGTCCTGATCATTATCATCATCCAAAACATCATCAGCAGGTGTATACCAACTTCCCATCTCATCAAAGATAATATCCATGCTCACTCTAAACTCATTTGTGATAGGGTTATAACAGCGATACCCTTTCTACAGTATCCAATAAAAACACATTTTTCTACCTTTGGATCAAGCTTCTTCCGTACTTCATCTGGCACATGAACATATGCAACATAGCCAAATACCTTCAAGTGCAATACATCAAGCTTCTTGCCAGTAAAGCATTCTTCAGGAGTCATCCCATGAACTGCAACTGTGGGAGTTCTGTTCATAATGTAAACAGTAGTATGGACAGTCTCAGACCAAAAATGTATGGGCATATTCTTTTCAACCATTAATGCCCGTGCAACTTCTCCAATGTGCCTATTCTTTCTTTCTGCAACACCATTTTGCTGTGGGATATACCTGCAAGTAAATTGCCTCTTTATCCCATGAGTCCTCAAGAAGTCACTGAACTCATTAGAGAGGTACTCTCCCCCTCCATCTGATCTCAAGGACTTTACTTTTAAGCTTGTTTTTGTTTTAATAGTTGCCTTAAAAGATTTGAAGTGCTCAAACACATCACTTTTTTCCTTCATGAAATATACCCATTACTTCCTTAAATAGTCATCAATAAATGTGACAAAGTATTTGTTGCCACCAAGAGATACATTCTGTGTAGGCCCCCAAACATCTGTATGTACTACATTAAGTATTTTTCTACTCACTTCTCTATCATGCAAGAAAGGTTGTCTTGCTTGCTTACCATATTGGCATGCTTCACAGACTTTATGCAATTTTGCAACTCTAAAAGAAGGCAACCCTGTAACCAATCCTCTGGATTGCATTAATTTCAGCCTTTGCACATTTGCATGTCCAATACGTTTATGCTATATTTCAATATCTACAACTACTCCTTTTCCTTTAGGATACATAGTAGCATCCATTACAGGAATTCCAACATCTAAAGTGAACATTCGGCCAACTCTACTTCCTTTTGCGACCAACCTGCACTTATCATTAAAGTCTTCTACAAAACAACCTTTTGCATTGAATCGGACCTGCAACCCCTACTCTACCATTTGGCCAACAGATACTAAATTCTTTGTAATTGATGGCACATGTAATACATCTGTCAAACTCTTTGTCTGGCCATCATACAAGGACAAGGGAACCTTTCCAATGTGTGAAATTGGGTGGCATGAATCATCACCCGTCTGCACATAACTTGGATTTTGTAAGTCATACATCTCTCCAAACCATTCAACTGTAATTGCCTATCAAGATAATTGCAACCTCTAGCCTTATCAGCTCCCATGAAATAAAGACAAATGGCACAATGAGCTAAAATCAACCCTTCTAGATTTCCCAAACCACCAAGCCCAATCATTACTCGTCCCACAAGTGATGCACCAATTCATTATGTCATGGAAGTGGCAAAGAGTGAGGAGTAGACTAATTCCTTTGTGTCTATGATGAAGAGGATAACCCTATATTGATGGATTCTAGATCTATGCCTATTATGATGTTAGGATGAGGAAGAGAGTGAGTCTCAAGAGACAATCACTTGTTGGAATTGTAGAAAATTGAGACATACCCTCACATTGTCCCCAATGACAACAATATACTTTAAAAATTGAAGCAAACCAACAATATCCAAAGTGTGGGATCACATATGTGTGCCAAGATTTCCCAAGATGCAAAGCTAGCAATAGTAGAGCAATCATACCTTTAGTGTCCTTGAGTCTCTTTGTGGTCACAATGATCAATGATGAGGCTCTTATTCCTATTCCATTAAATGCCATCATGGCAAGAGATGTATCCATTACAAGCTATTTTGAAGGTAACTTGATAAAATAGGGGTTAACCTGACTTAAGAGAAGAATAAACTATGGTTACTTTTTGGAAAAGAGCTTCCTTGTCTTCATGTCTATGACTTCCATGGAATCATCGGCCTTCAACTTCATCTTTCTCCATGAATCTTGCTTCTCTCCAATAATGGACTATGCAAAAGGCTTCCAGGCATCAAGTGCAACAAGCTTCATACCATTTTTCCATGTATTGGTGGTGCCACATCAATAGAAGAGAAGCCTAAAATTTGTGTTGTTTTTCTGTCCTTGACAACAATAAATGTGGTAGCAAACTCTACTATTGATGTTGAATTAATCACATATATTCTTCATCTATATCAAGATCATCATACTTGATTTGCTATGGAGCTTCTTATTGCTTCAAACATAGATTTGTTCTTCTTCTCCAAACCCTAATTGTGTAGTCCATGGGTAGCTATTAAATCTTGGACAAAGCTCTTCAATTTCAAAGGGATTTTTCTCCATTTCATCTATAGAGTTTATCTACAGCAAGATTCTCTCAAGATTTGATCAAGATTAGAGACATTGGAGCTTTTTTTAACTCTTCAAGCTTCCATGGATAAATTTGGGGATTCTTCTTCAAGCTAGATATTCCTTCCTTCTGAAGTAATAAAGAGAGATGAAGTCTTTCAATTACAAGGATTCTACATGGTTTAATTCTTCATGGCCAATGTTGGAGCTCATTCTTTGAAGGTCAAAGGTTAGTTTTCTTCCATTGAAGCAACATAGAGCTTCTTCTGATGAATTAAGAAGGGTATCTTCAAATATTTTCTTTTTCAAATTCCTTAACATGTTGAATGCTCAATGATAGGCTTCAACCATAGCTATCAATTCAATAACTTTATTGCCTTCCTTTGAGAAAGGCTCTTCAATCTTGGTAAGATTGAAGATTATGGAGCTATGGGCTTCAATTTAGAAGAAAATTTCCGGACCTTTTGATCGGCTAGAAAGTCATTACTCTTTTCTGAGCTCTTGAGTGATAGAGCATTGCTTGGTACATGGGTTATGCTAATGACATGTTGTGGAGGCATGGGATCTTCAATAAAACACTTAAATGCTTATGTTGATATGCTTAGAGAAATTTCTTGCTATTGTTGGCAGTGGTAAGATTATGTTCATGTTGGAATTGCAAATGCTCATGTTGGCATTGGTTCATTCATCTTGGCAGTGATTCAATTCATACAATGATTACATGACATTACTCCTACAATGTAGTCATTAAAATGGGTGGTTTGGGACTTTGATTAATTTTCATTGATCATAAATTGATAACTTGGTATCCTATAGAGTGCCCTCAGTTCTATCTATTACTCTACAAGATTCAACAAGATCAAGGGTCGATTTATAGACCTCGTACAAGCTCATTTAAACAAGGCATGTTGTGGACAGTTTTAGTTAGCCAACTTTGGGCTATCATACCTTTTTTTGACCTACTCCAAAATTTTATGTTAAATGATTTTTTTGAAGAGGAAAGTATTAACTTTGATTTGAATTTAAAAAAATTCAATCAAAGTTTTTAGTCAAAAGTTATGACTGATTTAGTACGTGTAGGTATTGCAAGACTGCACTTTCCAAATGCAAGGAAACAAAGTATTATGGGTGTAGTCAGAGATATTGGTTCTAATAGGATGGTGGATATTCCTTTGGTAGAAATTATGGGTAGTTTGGCACATGCTTTCATTGCTTATGATGGCCCTAAAATTGCATTCGAAGTAATAGATGTGAGTTTGGTTGAGCAAGTACTTATCCATTAGTTGCAACTACATACTTCTTAGTTAGTTCAGTAAGGTGTAATGCAGGCTCTTATCAATCTCTATGATAACAAGGTCTTACAAGGATGTATGTATAATGTTGAAGCTAAATGGATTTTGTTGGGATTATTAACCATGGAAAAACTAGAGTTTCAAGCTGATTTACGGGCATCAATGAAGTATTTTTGTAGCAATGGTACTACTCTTCTACAGTCACTTCAAGGTAGGGATGTATTACATTGGTTAGTGTAATTGCTTAATCAATCATCTCACCATCAATTAGAATATGTATTGGTATTTCTTTCCACCCGATTTTTTGATATTGATGCTAATCAGTGGGCTATGATTGTTCATACACCTCCATTGGTTAAGAGGCAATCATGGGCTTCATTAAAAGGATAACTAGCATGGGAAATCTTGGATGTTAGTATGCTTTCATTGGTCAAACTTATTGGGAAGTATTCTACCAAGATAAAGAAATATTGTATCTTCATCTTGATTTTTCTTTGTATTTACCACGAGGGTATTCACAATTGTGTAGAGATGCCACTATAAATCTATTACTGAAGCATGTTGCACAGAAAAAGAAAATGCTTGCATTGATTGCTACTTGGTGCAATCACTTCAAGGATAGTGCTCAACCTACTCTACTAGATGTGATTACTTATTTGGAGCATTTTGATATTGTTCTTATGTTTAAATTTGTAGAATTAAACCATGGAAATCAAGTATACTTTGTACAAAGCCATGATGAATAGGATTATTCCATAGATCTTGGACAACAAATCAATGGGAATCAACCAAATGTGGTGCTGAATTCTTTGTTTCTTCAAGGTAATGATGATGTTGAAGTGGGTAATGGGCTTTATGATGGGCAAGAGGAAGAGCATGAAGAGGCTAATGACCAAGATGTAGGTAATGAAGACCAACCATATGAAAAATACCAAGATGATCAGCCAAGAGGATCATCTAGTAGAAGACAATGTATATGAAGATCACTTGGTAAGTGATCAGCCTTATAAACCATTTGAGGAAGAATATGAGCATGTTGAAAATAAATACTCTAAATTTCTTGATCATGCTAATGATGGATGATATGCATTAGCTCATATTCAATCAGGGTTTACACTAACTAGTGGGATGCATATGATTATGGTTATAAAGACTTAGATAATGACTTTTATTATTGGTATACTAATAATGAGGATGTACATGAGCTTCATGATGGCTATAATCTAATGGATGATGGATGTGCATATGGTTATGATTATAGGGATCTTTCTTCCTACCCATTTGACCCAATAGGTGGTCAAGATTATGAGTTGGATGACAGTTTTCCTCTTCTTGACCATTATCATGATGGTATGCTTTTTGATCCAAGCCTGTTACGGATAGGATTTTGCACCTTCATTAGACCAACATCCATATTGGGGTCCAAATCTTTATCTTTCAAAGATTTATTTGATTGAAAACTAGTCATTTTATCTCTTATTCTACTACAAATAGTTTATGGAAAGCTTACTATTTTGGTTCAATTTCAATTCTAATTTTATTACAAAGGAGAAATGCCTATATGGACTGAAAGTATATCCAAATGAGCTTTCTTTTGACTCCTAGCACATTTTATTTGGATATGCCCATCAAAAGAGATAATAATTTTACTACATCAAGGTCTATAGTAGACAACAAGTTATGTCAGTGGGCTATAATGTTGATTGGCTAGTTCTTACCAATAACAATATAGAAGGGTGTTGTAATTAGCACCTTCATCAATGATTACATTAGTTATGAGATATTTGGTGGTAGCCAAAGAGATTCAAAGGTAAGTGGGTGAAATTATAAGGTCATCCTTGGCTCTCTTAGGTTACTCATAGTGACACCTCTAATATTGAATATTCGAGGCAAGAGGCCATGGGGGGAAGGGGGGTTACTATATATATATCCTCTATATCACATGGATTTAAGGCCTATTTATAAATATTCTTATCTATGAATTTTTATTGAATAAAACATGACTCTTTTTTATTCAATTTGTAAGTAACCCCTTTATATGACACCCTTTTGTATGGTAAAAGATGTGTTTTAAAAACCCATTACTTTGAACTCATGTGATACGTACATGTATTCATGAGTAACCTCCCTGATGAGAGTGGAAGACTAGTCATGGGTTGGTGGGTGAATTATGCATGTTGCTCCACTTGTTCATATCAAGTGTGCTTAGTTACCATGATAGCTCATATAGGAACACCAATCTCTTTCATGGGTGGCTCATGTAATTCATGGCTTGGAGTGAAATATAATTTAATACAATAGCCTTTGAAATGGCCAATGCTTTGCTACAAGGTAAAAACTAGGGATGATTTTTAGCCCAAAGGCAATTTTTGAAGGTTTTCTTGGTCTCATTGGGCCAAATTTTTTGGCTTGAAAACTGAAAAAATAGCCCATATATACCAAAAATAGCTCAAAAATAGGGTTTTCTCTTAACATTCATATGATTTTCTAAACTCTTCACCATTGATTAGCCAAACATTTACTCACGTATCTACAAACTAAAAATCTAGGGGATCCCTTACTTTTTACCATGTTTGCCTTCGCCAATCTAAGATTTCTAAGTCCACATTACTAGTTCTAATAATGATGAAAATATAGTAGGGTCTAAGGCCCTAGAGTTTAATTTTTTCTTTAATGGCCTTTGATCAAATATAGTAGCACAAGGTCACCTTTCTCAAAGGATCACTACTTAACATACTTATCAAACTAGGGCTTTCGTTTGGCCTTTTTAGCAAAGAGGATATGACTTGCAAGGAGACACATTTATGTAAGACATTCAAGTTTAGTGAGTTATTCATCCCAAGCTTTAGTCCTTCCAATGCTGTTGATGGGACCTGAAACGGGCCGGCACTGGCTCATGCACTAGCGAGACCTCTATCATGCGCTCAACAACCCCACGGCCTCGCGGCTAGGAGCGTGGATGACACATACATCATCTTCCTAAACATCTTGCATTTGTATCACGTCTCTAGTCCAACTCTAACCCAATTAACCCTCCTCAGAGGGATTCCCTAGCACATTGCCAAATAGCACGAAGCACAAACATAGGAGGTCCTCCCACGGCTGACTGTCGCTACCTCACTGCGACTCTCCTACACCTTGGGGATTGGCCCCTCGATGCGTCACTAAACATATATAACACAATATTGCACATATTTCCACTCAAGGTACCAATTATTCGTATCCAGGAATGTACCTTACCTCACTTTCTTTCCCCTAGACCCAACGCCTAGCCTGCAGCTTGGACAACCTTACTCTCTCAACGTTGGTCACGATCTTCTAGAAAGCAATTGCCATGCATCCAGGAGGTATTATCTGATATCTTTTATCATTTCTTTACGATTCATGCAAATTGGGAATGCCCACGTGCTCAAACAATTAAGAAAATCAGCATTTGTGTTTAGTGCAAAAGTATTCTTTCAATGAATTTGACTATTGCTCGTATGCGGCGTTGCATGAACCTAGCACCGAGAAACCCTCGTGCTACTAGGTTCTTAATTTAAATTAACGATCTATCTAAATGGTATGCATAAAAACCAGCAAGCTTTTCATCATTTCATTCAACATTTAAACACCTTTCATACACTCTACCCCCTCACCCATTTAGATTGTGCATTATTGACTGGTTTAGGGTTCATTTCCATGTTTTTATTGTATGAAAAGCAATAAAACCTCACTAAAACATAAAGGTAGGGTTGAACTAAGGCTAAACCTCATAATTCAGACCCCCCATACATCCACAAACATGGTTCTTATTTTTCCTTAATTTTCGGTACTCAAAATCCATTTTTCCCTTATTTTTACCCATTTAGGTTCATTTGCAGCAAAAACACAAGTTTAGTTGGTGTGTCTTTCTATATTTTCCATTTATATATCAAAAACACCCAATTTTCCCATATTTCACGTGTTTTACGAGTTTTACACTATTAATTTCATCCACAACACTTATGATTTTCTAATTTTCTAAGCATAAACAGTTGGAAGACATTGCAAACAACATTATAATGCATAATCATCCCATGGGAACAAGTATTCATGAAGAAAATGGCATAAAACATCAATTTCCTTTGTAAAAATGAGATTACCGTTCTTTGCGGGTTGCGGGTTTTTATTTGCCATATCTCGGGACTGATTTCCAGCCACCATTAATGCTCATGACAGTCCACAATCAGCAATCTTCATTCCTCTTGCACCACGGAGCAATCCGGTCTTCATTGGACAAGCATCCGTCATCCATTCTTCTTCTTCTTCTTCACCACATGAATCTGCCTTTAGGGGAGAGAGAGGGAGGAGAGAGAAATACTGATTTCAGAGATCTTCATAGAGACCGCCATTGGAGGAGCGAAGCACGGCGATATGACGGGCATCCAGGGGGGAAGCAAGGGCCAATGTCAATTGTAGTGGTTGCGCACAGGCTGCATCCTCCATCCCAAGATATGGGGCACAAATTTTAGCGCCATCTCTGATCACGTTTTCTTCTTCTCTCTCATCCCACGATTTGGTTGTTGCATAAAATGCTACATGCCCCCCCCAAAGGTCATGACCACTTGACCAAAGTTTGGTCCACCTTTTCAAATCTTGCCCACTTTGTGGCCATTTCCCCGTCCGGACTCCGAATTGAGCTCTGAAAAATCCTGGGCATCCGGCTTGGTGTCCCGCATTGGCCAGTAACTCTTGTCAACCCGCACAATAGTTTGAAAATTTATGAAAAATCAACAAGTGTCGCTCGGGCGCCTTTAAAGCACTTTGGCGCTTAAAATCGTCCTAGATCGAGCCGCCACCTTTGACGTTGAATATTTTTCCCTTGATATTTGTAATTTTTAGCTATTTTTAAGCACTTCTCGGCACCAAAATTCTGCTCTCAGCTCTTTAATTGTGTTTGTGAAGACTTGAATAAGGAACTCGACTAGCATAATTGCATTGGTCCCATAGGTTAGCTTGAATGAATTTTTCTCTATGCTATCTTGTATATTGTGTGATAAGCCCATAGTGTTGCCATGAGCTTATGATCCTAGTGTAATCACGAGGGTACTAACAAGGAATTTTTAGTTACCTCTACTTGGCCATTTGCTTAAGGATAGTAAGGGCTAAACTTCCAATATAGGAAAAGGAATGTGGAGAGGAGATGTTCAATAATATCATATAAGAAATGAATTTGTTGGTCATAACAATCTTGATGGAGCAACGAAAGCATGAGATGACATGATTCCATAAGACCTTTGATGTAGTTCTAGCATCATTCTTCGCAATGGCCCTAGCCTTTACCCACTTAATCATGTAGTCTATGGCCACAATAATGTAGCATGCTTAAGAATACTAGGTAGTAGGGCTAATTGGTGCCATGAAATTCATTCCCCACTTCTTGAAGAGTGAGTTGATGGGTGATGACAAGTGAGAGTTCCATTTTGTCCTTCTTGATAAGGAGTTTGGTACATTGGCACTCATCAAAGTGCTTGATGAAACGGGCTGCATATTTGAAGAGAGTTGGCTACCATAACGTGAAGCATAGAATCTTCCTTGATATGGCATTTGTATCAAAATGTGCTCTTACAATTCCTTTGTAAGCTTATTAGCATACCCTCAATCTCATGCTCACATATTCATCTTTGAAAAATACCATCCTACCCTAGTCGATATAGTTGATTGGCAATTGTCTAATAGGATCGAGTCTTGATCAAGAGATGGGTGAGCCATGCCTTTTCAATAGGTTTCTTGGGAAAGCCATTTTATAATATATGGATTATGTCATTTTCTTAATGCTATGTAAGGTTTGCCTTAAAGAGTTGAGCCTCTTATTGAATGCAAAACAAAAGAGTCTTAGGGAGATTTTCATCGACCCCAATTGCTTCTTCTCCATTAGTAATATGAGACATGTGATCCATAAGAAAACATTGCTTTCCTAGTGTACAACCACAAAAAAGTCAAATTCTAGCAATAGTAGAAGCCATCTAGCAATGCAACCTATAGTGGAGTGGTTGTTGACCAAGTAAAGTAGTGCTCAATGGTCTATGAAGAATGTAAATGGGGTAGCGAATAAGAAATACCAAAACTTCTTGACAACATACACCATTACTAATCTTTCCCATTCTCTATCATGGAATATTTCATTTTGGCTTTGATGAGTTATCTAATAGCAGAGCTCATTAGAAATTCCATATTTTTCTTGCTAGGTTGGCACAACACATCTCCAAATGCCATTTTCAATGCATCAATATGCATGTGGAAAGAAATTTTCCAATTTGGACTTGTAAAATTGGTGCGAATACAAGAGCCTTCTTCAAAGCTTCATAGAGAGCTTGCATTGCTCTCTCCATTCCTAAAAAATTAGCAAATTGTAAAGAGGATGATACTATGGAAGTGTAGTTTAGCACAAAGTGGCAATAATGTCTAGCATGTCCAAGAAAGCATTAGATGCCTTTATGGTTGGTAGGTAGTGCGAGATCCATTATCACCTTGATCTTGGTTGCATCTATTACAATGTTATTCCTAGATACTACATGGCCCAAAATGATGTTGTGTTTAACTTAAAAATGGCACTTCATGTTATGAAGGGACCTGAGAGGAGAGAGAAAGACAAGAGAGAAGATTGTAGAAAAGAGAAGAAGAGTGCAAAGGAGAGAGAAAGTCTAGACAAGGAGAGAGAAAGACTAAAAAGAAGGAGAGAGATGGCTAGTAGCCATGAAAGGACAAGAAGAGAGGGATGAAACAATAAAAGACTTGTACTTAATATGAAAACTGGGTACAAAATTATTGGTACCTTTACCTTTTATACATGTTCCTATGTACCCTATTTCCCATCTCTTACATTCCATCCCCACTCAAAAGAAGTTTTTGTCCTCTAAAACATTGGTGGACTTTTTACAATGGCTGAATATAAGGGAATCAGAGTACTACTCTGTTTTAAGTGGCTATAAAAAATAGGAAAATCACTAATATATACTAAGTAATGGATAGAACCAAAAGTGGAAAACCAAATAGAACATATAGACATCCATTTGATATGATAAAAATAAGAACTAGACCACCACAGCTCTAAGAAAAGACACCTACTACAACCCTACAAAGGCCAACCTTACTCACTATTGGGGAATTATAAAATACAACTAACTGTGGAAATAGAGACCATTCCTATCTCCTTCTATATTTTCATGAGCATGAAAGCAGTGGGAATCCACATCATGTTGGGACACTAATTTAAATTCATTATAGATTGTCATGTCAACTACATTAACAAGTACATATATATGAAATTTCTAGGTGCAAGGGTCATCTCAGCCTTTAGCCTTGGGAGAGTGATCTTACAACCCTTCCAAAAAGGACTCCAGTACCATAGGGATACCATAGCCTAACAAAACAACCCCATGATTGACACAACCCACTTGTCAAAGCTAATAAGCATGAGGTTCAAAACCAAAAACCTGTGAGTGTCAATATCTCACCATCTCAACTCTAGGGGAGGCCAAAGTCCACAACTTATCCCAAATAGGATCTAGCTCTAATCGAATAATGTCCTTCTCCTAATTAAAAATCCATACATGCAAACACCATCATTCACAGGCAGTGCATCGCATCTTGATGGATCCCAGAGGCTCTTCTACACATCCAAGTATATTATCAACGTTGTAGATACCTTTGGCTCCCCAAGAAGACCTTGGCCTTGCAGTTGCACCACCAAGAAACTCTATCATATCATATACTCGTCAACATTGACACTGAGAGACAAGAACATTGTAGGAGCATCCTAATGTCATTGCTTTCCCTAACAAGCAATCATAGGACATTCAATCCGAACCATCCTTGCTAGAACATTCAATCCGAACCATCCTTGCCAGGACATTCAATCCAAACCATCTATGCTAGAAAACACATTGATATTTCCATGCCTTAGAGGATTAACAAATGCTATGTTGAAGGATAAATTTAGGCCATCTCAATTTACCAGCCTAAATCTGTGGGGGATTCACTAGTAGTAATAAGGAGACATCACCTGTGTGTCAGAAATATATTAAAATGCCCCTTATCTACCCCCTATTTATGGGACCTTACCTTATAAAATGTACCTTCCTTCTCTTAAATAACCCCCCTCCCTTACACTCACGTGGTACCATATGGTAAACCCTAGTGGACCCCCCGGGCCTAAATGTCCCACAATGAACTCTTTGATTCCCTCTCAAGACTCTACCCTACTAAATTCTATGCCCCTAGACAAGCAACCATCATTGGCTATCAACAATGTTTCCATCACATCCTATGGCCAATTAGTATCATAGGCCTCAACTAATTTTCCTCATGGGTGTGACCTCAATAAGTCTCCCTTCAGGATCAGGGAATGCAATCCCCTTCCTCTGATCCACTTAAGGAAGACATCACATTGTCATTGAACTTATCAAATGGTGGAAGAAGTTGGCATAGTAGACTAAAATATCTAGCACAAGTGTTTTTTATAGGTAGACTCCACTTTTGGCACCTTCCCACAACTCCATGCCATGATCGATCTAGGTCAAGTTAATGTCAACATGGTTATGCTCGTCTCCTAGTGGCATCCCACATGGGAAGAATAAGAGTATATATATCGTAAAAGTCTCCCTATTAAAGATTAACTCTCACAAGAACTCTCAAAAACACAACTACAAAAATGCTAAATCCTTTTGACATATGTAATTATTTCACATGGAGTTTGTATTGACTATGCCATGACATGACCACTCAAGTCAAGTGCCTTTTCACCTTGGTTGAACAACATTGTGCAATAAGTTTGCTAAAAAGAAACCCCAAGTACTGTGAATCTACATCCTTATGATCTATCCTCAAATCTTGCAATCTTGAAACATAAGAAGACTTGGTATATCTCCCACTTGTAGACTAGACATTGATTGAAGAACTCCACAGTGCCATTCATTTTAATGGACCTTGCTACTCAATAACTTTATGCCATATTTGACCACCCTAATGATTCAACCTATTGACTTGGACTCCCTCACCAAGCTTGAGTGTAATCCAGAATTCTACAACTAGTGGGTTCCCTAACAATCCATTAGATATAAATAAAACCACTCTACTATATCAATATAATTATCATTATTAATTATCCAAAACCTCAAAAATCCCACACACTCTATAATAGAGTTTCCAAGCTTAGAAGCTTGCATCTTTTCTACAAGAGGAGGAGAGCTTGAAGCATTCTTTAATTCAACTCAATGATCTTCAATTCTTTCAACTCCTCCATATGAGGAAAGTGACCACCATGATGGTCTTGACCAACAATCAAAGTAATAATTGTTTGTGGGAAAGGTTAAAACATATAAAAGAAGAGGTAAGACAATTAAAGGTTTTATTTTTAAATTGATAGCTGGATCTGATGTGGATATTCCCTCTTTTTTGCAAATCATAACCATACAAGCCCAATTCCTCTTATCCACATCACAACCCGTACTTATCAAAGATACACTGAATGAGGATAAGCTATTATCATTTGCCCAACATAGATATGAACTAAATATGAAAGAAGGCTTGCAAGGATGGGCTACCTATGATTCTGATCTCTAACCACACGAACCTTCAAAACCTGGTTGAGAAATATGAGACTACCAATGAACACATAACTAATTGCAGCTTGGGGTAGTATATCAAAGCCATCTCAACCAACATCAACACCCTAAACTGTATAGGACTAATCATAAGCTACAACCAGTCATTGAAACAAGAAGATTTGTATACAACCTAAAATTTGACAAGAACTATAGCAAACAAGATGCAAGTATCAATTTCACTTTGAATTTAATAGAAGAGACCTTAGGTATTAAGATTCAAATATGTAAGCATATCTAAGCACAAAAAACTCCCCAAGTCCCTTAAAGGTGGGATGAGTCTTCAAAGGTCACAATTCATGCTTCCATGAAGGTGGTCACCAATGAATGACTTCTCTTCAGAGCTATTCTAGGAGAATATCTAAGGGTGATGGCATAGTTATTTCATAATCTATTTACCAATAAAAAAACCTTGACTAGCCCAACCAGAACCCCCAAATGGCTCATAGAGCATATAATGATAAGAAACCTAGTTAAGCAAGACTTGAATGTCCCTATGACTAGAATATGTTAGTGAATCCCTAACCAAGCCATAAAGGGTCATTCCAAAAGACCCTAAATAAATATTAATTGCATGGAGGCTAGGCACAACATTATCAATTATGATAGCACACTCACTCTAATCATTGCTGTCAATGTAGGGGTGCCCCTCCACAATATCATGCCACTACAACACACAAAGCCATGTGTACTATTCACGACTTCATTTAAGGATACTAAGGAAAAATATATGAATAGAAAATACATTAAAAACTAGCCCTAATGATGACCCAAGCAAGCGAAAGAAGAAGCAAACAAAAGAGGAGATGCATAGGAATCTTCCAAGGGGCAACAAGGCATAATAGGAAGACTAGGAGCCTTGGAAAGGCTATATGAAGAGCTCAAAAGTACAAGCCAAATGCACTCAAGGCCAATCAATAACTCTAAGGCAAGTTAGAAGAAATTCAAGATGAAAACAAAAACTTCTTGTGGTGGAGGTTGAAAAGCAGGTTGAGGAGCTCTAAAATCAACTAAAAGAACATGACTGGGTGCTTAAAAAGCTCCAATAGCAATTTAAAGGTGTATGACATGGTGCTCAAGGATCTTCACATAAAATAGATGTAAGAGATTCAGATTCAATTGAAGGAACATGAATCAACACTTAAGAACCTTCAAGATCAGATTAAGGAACAAGAGATAGTGCTGAATGAGCTTCAAGAAAAACTCAAGGAGCAAGACCAAGCTCTCAAAGACCACAAGGCAAATGCAATTGAATTAAGAGCATAGTTAAAGTAGAAACCGGTCACCAACTCACACTTGTTACACTTGAACTTGCCCACAAATTTTGCCAATGCTACTATTTCTAACATTTTAAGAGTGTGGAGAGGTCTTATTGGTAACTCATATGGTAGTGTGTAACTCTAGTTACAAGGGATAGATGATATTACAAACGAGTTTTTGAGCAATGGAAATCTAGATGCGACTAGCCCTTTAGGCTTTTTAATGTGGCTATGTGAAAATGATTTAGAATGAACTAGAATTGAATTTGGCAGTGTAACCACAACTTTGTAGAAACTAGTTTATACCAATCAGTGTGAATAAGGCTTTGGGCTAACTTTTTTGGCTTACATATGACATAAACATATCTTTAAAATATTAAGGTTTAGACCTTAAGCAAAGGAGATCAATGGGGTTATTAAGAAAAAGGTATTTGTGACCAACTAGGGGGACACTAACTGTCATGGATGTAACAAGATGAGAGTGTGGATTTGACGCCATCAATCTAAATGAGTGCATACTCTTATACCAAGCGACTGATAACCTAAACATTATACCCTAAATACTGAAACCTAAATCCTGAACCAAATCCTAGATCCTAAACCCTAAAACCTAAATCCTAAATTATAAAGACTAAATCCTAGACCATCTTTTCTAAAGATCAAATATGTAAATGGTAAGTGCATAGAGAGTGCTCAACCTCCATCGAGTTTCTTATTGTGATTTTCCTTCGAAGTCTAGGGTCTAGAACCACAAATGTATTGTCGCATTCCTTTGAATGAATGCATTAAACTTAAGTATCTTATATTTACTAATGTATTCATATAAACTTACTTATGAACACATGTTTAGACTTGTTTTAAAACTCTATTAAATTGGTTAATGAAAATGCTTGTAGATGCTCTTGTAAACATGCAAAACAGTGCATATATAAATGAGCTAATGATAAATCTATATGACTCTTTTTTACATTGTGTATGTTAAATAAGTAAACATTCACATGTAGTGTAGTTTCCATTGAGCTCGATGATGGCATCTAGATCAAGGGGTGAAACCATAAGCATACATAAGTAAGTTGTAATGTCATTAAGCAATGAGGATCTATTAAAGTGTCTAGTGGCATGTATCTAATCCTTAGTCACAATTTTATCTAAGAGCATGTCATGTAGCAACTCCTTATGTTGCGCTTCATGATCTCAAAATTAGGGACCATTGGACACACTCCTATTATTTTAGGAGCCTCGACCAATAAAGTCCTTGGGTTATCTCTCATCTAGCTAGTCACATGATTAATGAACTGGACAATTTACTTATAGGAATCTTACTAGGAATTCCATCAAGCATGATAGAAGCACATGTTTAACTCCAAGATCCAAATGAGTATACTTTAAAGCTCAACTCTGTACAACCTTCGCATCATGAGAGAAAGCATACTTATGGCAAGAGAGATCTTGGAGAGAAGATGGAAGAGTTTCATACACTTAGTCTCTCACTCTCACTCCCCCTCCTCCCTCCCTCCCTCCCTCACACACACACACACACACACACACACACACACACACTCTCTCTCTCTCTCTCTCTCTCTCTCTCTCTCTCTCTCTCTCTCTCTCTCTCTCTCTCTCTCTCTCTCTCTCTCTCTCTCTCTCTCTCTCTCTCTCTCTCTCTCTCTCTCTCTCTCTCTCTCTCCCTCTCTCTCTCTCTCTCTCTCACACACACACAATGGAAACAAGAAATAAAGTAGATAAAGTTTACATAGATGTGAAATTTAACTTGCTCTATTCTTTTTCATCCTTTAAATAAATAAAGTTTAGGGTTAAGATGTCTCCATCCCCCCTAGAATCCTACCATTTTGTGGTCATTCTAGTTGGTTATGGCTCTTTTTATATCCTTGTAGACCTCATTCTATGATAAGAATTTATAAAATGCTACAAAAACTATTCCTTTGTCAAAAAATTGCAAACCTCTTTTCTTCCTTTCCTCCTTGTAGTTAACATTATCCCCCCTCTTAAATGAGTGCCAATGTTATGGCACTTATGCCAAAGGTATGGTATTGCTACATGGGAGAGGCTATAGGATATCTAATGAGGGTTTTGGCAAGGAAGGATTTTGTCTTGGTAGAAGGGGTGTGGATGGGCACAAGGTAGTGGGGCCAACATACTTGAAGCATGCTAGTTTGGCTTGAAGAGAAAATGAGTTGTGATGGTCACTGTTGGAGGGATTGTGATGGTTGCAAGCCATTGATATTGATAGGTCTTAAGAAGTCACTCATGCTCTTCCTATGCGTGGCATCTACTCTACCTTATGTAGTGATTTTGTGCTCTACATGTGGAAAAAATTCCAAGTAAACTTGAAATGTTGTCCTACAATTGAGAACCTAGTTGGTGAGAGATTGTGGTGCTATGCTTTTCTTAGGATGAAAAGACTTTTGAGTAAGCTTGGGATGTCTTTCCCTTGATGCACCCTAAGGTTGTGACATGGGAAAGGGTTTAGGGTATTTTCCTAGATGCACCAAAGGTGTATGTGCTTTTATATTTTTTTATTTTTTATTCTTTTTTTTCAAATAAATACAATATATGCCAAGATACAAGTGATGAAAGAGAGTAAGATAATCCTTGTTGAGGAGATATTCTTTGATGTACTCATGTAGTTTCAGTGGTTTCTCTAGATAGAAAGGATGCATACACATGGTAAACCTACTATCCACCATGTCCTATAGTACCTGGGTACAACATGTTGGTAGTAGTAGGGATTGATGGTGAAGGCAAACCATTGCCACACTTGATTGATTCCAACATTGACATCATTAAAGAATGAAGGAAGACCATATTTGTAAGGTGTTATTTGTTATTGGAGGAGATGGATGAGAAATCAAAGATAATTATACATAGTGGTGAAGAAAGGATCAGGCTAGTTAGTGAATTCTTTTACAAAATGGGAAATGAAAGAGACTAGGTCAATGGGTTGAAATAAGTAGGTATTGTCGACATGGGTCACTTTGATGTTAGGGATTTGTGGAAAATTTTACCTACCATTCTCTTTTGCATGATACTCTTGGCCATGTCTCCTTGGATAGGCACAAAAGAGTGGATATGCTTGCTCTTCTTTTTAGGAGTAGATGAGACTTCCTAGGCCATCTTATTGCCTTTTAGAATGGGGTAGCATCATTTTGGTAGAATAGCCAAACTTCCCTAGGTTTTAGTTTCAAATATATTTCCCTGCTTCCTTTGACTGTGTGCAGGGTAAAGAATAAGGGATCCCCACCATGTTTTTTAGTTTGTAGAAAGGTGGACAAATGTTTGGTCAATCAACGATGAAGAGTTGAGATAATTAGGTGTATTAAAGAGAAAAGCATATTTTATGCTATTTTTGGGAAAATTTTAGGCTAGAATGTATAAAATATTTAATACATCAACTATTTCTTGAGATTTCAAGCTTAAAAATTTAGCCCAATGACCATGAAAATCTCTAAAAATAGCATTTGGGCTGAAATTTTCCCCTAATTTTTACCTTGACTATGCATGACTTTTAATAGGCTTTGATATCTAATGGATGTAACTACTTCCTTGCAATGTTCTCAAATGTTCGTATGAGCAACATATGGTGCACATTGAAAGTGGCCTTTAGAACCACTCTCCTCGTTAACTTTAAAATCAAACTTTATAGAAGGTTTGGTTTTTCACTTCTCCTAGTATTTCTTCTATGATTGAGCTCTTGAGGTTTGAATCATTATTGTGCAAGCCTCCTTTTTCTAAATTGGGTCTTTCTTTTCCTCAATTGAGCACTCTTCTAACTCCCTTATGTTGAATTCTTGTAGCTCTGGCATATCCATAAGAAATGTCATGACTTTGGGTGGCTCCAACATGATAGGAGAGGTTGACTAAGGTATGTTGGATTATATGAGACTTTTTACTTTTGGTTTGTAATTCTCATTGCCTTTCTTCCTTAGCTATCAGATCAAGTCTTCTTTTGTTGGTCCTTCCTTTATCAAATTGATCTCTTGAATCTTTTTCGTACTTTTCCTAATGACCCATGATGGAGGAAAAAAATAATAAGGCATTATGAATTATTCCATAAAGCCTTTTAGATGATGAACTCCATCACACTTTAGGCATAAAAGAGGCAAAAGAAACATGGGAAGAGCTTAATAAAATCTCTTGGGTAAGTTACTCATGAATATATGTGTGTATCACGTGGATTCAAAATAAGATATTTTCAAAATACTAGTATTACACATTTTGTACATACAAAAGGATGTAATATAAAGAGACTATTTACAGATTGAATAGAAAAGGGTTATATTTTATTCAAGAAAAGTTCACAAACAAGGATATTTATAAATAGGCCTTGAACGCACATGATGTAGAGGATATAAATATAGTAACTTCCCCGAGTAAAATCTTTTCTTCATAAGTAAAAATTTAAAAAATGAATATTTTTATGGAATTTTTCAAATTGGACCTAAATAACTCTAATTCCCTAACATCACTCATCAATAAATTCAAAAGTCTAAAGGTGCAAATCTCATCCATTGGAAAAGGTATTGGAGAAAGTGAAGTAATAGCTATTCTTTTAAATATAGCATTGACAAACTAGACAAAGGCTATGAACAAGTTGTGGCTACATTAAGAAATGTGCTAGATAGAAAGCTCAATTTAGTGGAAGTTGCTTTGTACAAGCAATAAGGCAAACTTAAGGAGAAAACCCAAGACTCTACATTGATCCCTAGAGTAATTGCATTTTACAACAAAGGTTCTTCTTCAAGAATTATTTGCAGGATCTGTGGGAGAAACATAAGGAACAAGAATGCTAGAATAAAGGAAAATAAAAATGCAAGAATTGTAATAAGTTCGGAGATATTGTAAAAGAAGCAAACTCTAAAGAATTTCCTAAAACTATTTTCTAAGTGGTAGTTTGTTTGCACCTTTTAACACTACATAGGCTAGAGGCCTTTCAAGTATTCATGGAGGGACCTACACTCTTAGGTGCTCTTGTCTATAGGATGAACTAGCACCAAGAGGGATGGGGGCTATAAAAATGTATGTATGGTGCTAGAGGCACATGTAACTAAGTCCTAGAAGTAAAGTATGGGGTGTGTATCAAGCTACAAGAAATAGATGTACTAATTTCGCAACCATGAATGATCCAGTTCTTCTCCATTTCATTATGGTCTCATTTTTTTTTTCTTCTTCCCTCCTTAATCTCCTATCTTATCTGTGTTCTACCATGTTTCTTAACAGGATTTCAGATGTAGGGCTTGATTTAGGATTTAGGGTTTAGGGTTTAGGGTTTAGGGCTCGATTTAGAATTTAGGGTTTAGATTTAGGATTTGGGTTAAAGAGTGTAAGTTTTAGTGTCCTTGTGTGCTTTGATGGGCAGTTCTTCACAAATTGAATACATTATTTTGATAAGGGAATGTGTGAGAGGAAAGGTCCCAAACTTGACTTGCAAGAGAACCTCAAGGTTGTTAGTATCTTTAAGTTCTAGGAACTAAGGGGGAATCTACCATGTGGTCCCAAAGAACATATTTATTTCTCTCGAGGTTGAGTGCACCAACCACCATTGATGTCGGAGCATATACATACAATAGTTTGTGAAGAGAACTTTTTAGAGTCTTAACTTCATCATCTAATAAAGTAGGAAGATCGTGAAATATGATCGGTACTAGACATTCATGTTGATGGAGGCTATCGAACGTGAAGGTCTTACTCCATGGCAAAGCAAACACCAAATTGCCATTGGCACATTTACTTGTGTATTTATTTGTGCATTTATAGGAGCATTTAGGAGTGTGCTTATTCACTAATTTAATAGAGTGCTTAAAATTAAATTTAAAAGTACATTTGTAAGTAAGTTTGCATAAGAAAATATGGCAATACGATTTTGGTACTAGACTCTAGACTTCCAAGGATAACGAAGATAAGGAACATGCTAGAGGTTGGGCACTCTCTATGAAATTATAATTTACCTTTTGGATCTTTAGAGAAGAGGGTTTAAGGCTTAGCATTTAGTGTTCTCCTATGCTTGAATGGTGGGTGGTCCTTTGCAAAGTGGATACATTGTTTGCCAAGGTAACATATGAGAGGAGTCATGAATTAGAGTTTAGTATTTGGGGTTTAGGGTTTAGGATTTAGAGTTTATGGTTTAAGTTTTGTTTAGGGATTAATAATTAGGGTTGAGGGTTTAGAATTTAGGGCTTTGTTTATGATTTAATGTTTAGATTTTAGAGTTTAGGGTTTAGTCTTCTCATGTGCTTTGATGGGCAAATCTTCGAAAAGTGGATATACTATTTGCCAAGGTAACATGTGAGAGAGAAAGTCCCAAAAATTGACATGCAAAACAACCTCAAAGACATTTATATCTTTAAGTTCCAAGGATTGAGGGGGAAAATATCCTATAGTCCCAAAGAGACCACACATGTTTCTCTCGAGCTTGAGTGCACCAAAGACTGATGTTGGGGTGGGTATGTATAATATTTTGCAAAGGGAACTCACCAAAGACATAACTTGATCATCTAACCAAGTAGGGAGATGGAAAAATATGTTCCGTACTACATATTCATACTAGAAATGTCACGGTTGCACTCCATAGTAAAGCAAACACCAAATTTCTAGTGTATCCCATTGCACACCCAAGAATCCAACCCGACTTAGTTAATAGTAAGCTAAGCAAACCCATGTAAAGACTAGGATTAGGGTTATGATCTAGATTTTGGGGTTTAGGTTTCAATGTTTATGATTTTAGATTTAAGGTATGAAATCTAGGGTTAAAGGTTTAAGGTCTAGAACTTGGGGTTTAAGGTTTAGGGTCTATAAAATGTTAAAGGTTTAAGCTATTTGGCAAAGGATTTAGGGTCTATAAGGGTCAAGCTATAAGCTACATTCTATCTTCCTTTGTCTTGTAATCCTTGTAAAGAGTAATCTAAAGATCATGACCATTGCAAATAATCAAATCTTAGCATAATGGACTATAGAAGGTGAAGTTTACTTATTGAAGTAGCATCATTGATCCAATTCCACTACTTGGATAAAATATATGCATAGAGGGTGGATAAACTCGTAGAGTCTCAAGTAAGAAGATCAATATGTAGAGACTTACAATGCCAATTTCCACATCCTCTTACAATGGATTACACTTGGAAAACCATAAGGGAAGTTCTTTACTCATTTTATGTGTGGGGTTTGTTCAAAATGCTCTAGTATACTATGGCTACCATGGATACAGAGACATTAAAATCGGGTGATCATACTAAATCAAGTGTAAGAGTGACATGGTTCATAGAATGTATCAAAGGAAAGAAGTCTATGGGAAGAAGTTTGCAAAATCTATCAAAAAGGTTGGAAAGAGCTAGAAATTGGACTGCAATGATTTGGATTCAAACAATAACATGAAGGAGGAGAGTAGTAGTGAGGAGGAATCCAAGGAAGAGGAAACAAATCCCAAATGCCTCATAGAGCCAACAACACCTTGAAGTAATGATGGTGTGGAATCTGTAAGGCTTCCACTCATATTGTTGATGTGTGCTAGTAGAATTCATGTATCCAATTGCTTATGGATGGAGGCTAGCAAGGAACATTGATGCCTACATGCTCAATAAAGTGAGAAAATTTTTTCTTTCGTGAATATATAGACATGCTATCTAATGCCTTATTTTACCCTAAATTTCATGTGCTCATAATCCTGTTATCGATACAAACAAATATCAAACTAAGCATTACTTCATTTCAAATTGTAATCTTGTTTCCAACTATTCATAGCAAGGAAATGACTTAGAGCTTTGATTGAGTGATCAACAAGACACTAGCATTAGGGGAGTTTTGAGGTCTCGAAAATGCCTTGTAAGAGATCCTAGAGAGAGAAAATAATTTAAGAAATAAAATTATTTTATATAATTTTAAAAGGTTTATATTTTGGTAAGTTAAAATATCAAAATTCATTAAGTTATTGTCGTGATATTCTTGTGGTCACGTCAAACCTAGAAATCTAGGTCGCAATAAAGTTGGCAAGGTTGTCATAATGAAGATCTTACCTCTCCTCATTAAAGTGAAAAGTAATATTCAATTCGAATTTTTGTGGATACTCAATTTCCTCCCTCCATCATTTCTCTCTTCTTTTTTTCTCCTCCTTGGTAGTCTCTTCTTTGTTTTCGTTCTTTCTTCTAATCATATCCTTAGCTATGGATCAATCACCCAATGATTTTTGTAACGCAGCTATGCATCAATCATCCAATGATCTATGTAGCTCTCATAAAAGACCTCTCTATCATCTTCATATTGAGTTGGATAGTGAGTATGAACCAATAAGAAAGAGAACAAAATCTATCACGGTTACAGAGTCTATGAAACATATGCTGAGGTTTGAAGGAAAGAAGCATATTGATCTTTGGTTAGATGGAAAGCTATATCCCAAAGATCCTAGCAGAAATAGCACTCCTCCTTTCTATAATAGCTCATCATTAATGAGGTTTATTGGTGATGGCTACAATGGATTTTTAGGTTATACACTTAACCTTGTTGCAGACAATGATATCCTTGGACTATAGAATCATCTTTTGATGAAACACAATATAGAGTTGTTGCAGAAGCTAGAGGATTTTTAACAAAAAATTCATTCATTGGAAAAGCGTATCAAAGCATATCAATGAAAGCAAACTTTATTAGGCCTTCGAAATCGACAAAGAGCTCTTAAAAATATTGAGAATCTCAAACGAGGAGAGGAGGCTATGGTAAAAGAATCCAAGTAGCAAGGTATATTTTTTTTCACATGAAAAATCTTAAATATGGCTTTATTTAAATTACTTGCATTGATTTGTGATGTTAATTTTGCTTAGATCTCTTCTACATTCAAATACAAGTGAAAGAGATTCTTTAAAAGCAGCTTAGTTTTATTATCATCTTCTTCCTTCAGTAGTTTCAAAGGATATTTTGGAGAAGAAGAAATTTAAAAAGGCAAAGAAACAATGCTTGGAGTCATTTGTAAAGGATCATTCTTTGGATTCTGAGTTAGTACAGAAGACACTGGATAGTATTTTTATCAATCGAGATGCTTATATGCAACTTTTCCAGCTTTTACAATCAAATATGAAGCAAGGACAGGTACGCAATTGCATACTTCTGAAGCCATTTGTGGTTAGGACTATCAGACAGAGAGTTAATAACAAAGTGATGGGGATTCTAGGTGAGCCTTTTCATATCAAGGCTAGCTTCAAGGGCAAGAAAAAGAGGTTACATTCAATGAATTTAACAATATTTTCCTTGATTTGCCCACCCTACAATGCTTAATGATCAAATTTTATGACTTGTCAGTAGTAGCAGAGGCACAGAGAGTGACTAGATTTGTGATTAAACTTGATGAAAGTGAGATTCTGAAATGTAAAAAATTGGAGAGAATCTCTATCACCTTGATGAATAGAGCACTTTCATCAGGTCATTGCAATCACTCAACATCATTTATTGTTCAATTTGAATATAACATCTGGTGGCTAGGAGCATTTGAGGTAGATACAGAGAATTTTGATATATTATATTGGGTTTTTCATCAAACATCAATACCTAATGTTATTCAAAGGCAACAAGTAGGAGAAGAGCTATTTGTTGAAGGATTTGGAAACTATAGGATTGAGTGGCACATAGCTGGTGACCTAAAGACACTCAAATGTATGTATAATGTATCAAAGGGAGCCAACTCGAGATCTCCTTGCTGATATTGCATGTCACCAGCTGCAGAGTTAAACTCAAGCAATTGGAATAGAGCTTCCTCTAGGCACAATAAGGATCCACAGTTTAAACCAGTCTTGGACATTCCTTTAGCCATATTTTTACACTTCATGCACTTTGCAAGATAATTGAAAAGCTTGTTCATCTCTATATAGGATTTGCATGGAAGCTGAAGCCATTATCAACTAGAACAGATACTATAACAAAGGTTGAAAAAGTTCTCTCTACAATTGGTTTGCATGGTGGCAATGTTGTTATTGAACCAGATCTTCAAAAGTCTAAGGATGGTAATTGTGTCCCAAAAAAACCATCTATTGGTGGAGTGAAGGCTAGAAGGTTTCTAGGCTTTCATGGGAGACTTGGCAAGATAAAATCGAGAAATGGTGGCTCAACTATTAAATTTAATCAGTAGAAATCCCTACATAATGCAGTTAAGGATCACACTGATAATGGACAAGCTCAGAATAGAAAAGCTAAAGTTTGGGAAACACTAGACAAAGTGTTTTTTTATTGTGATAAGACTGAATGGAATGATGATGATCTCAAAGACTTTAAAAACCAATTGAACCTTTTCAAAAAGGCGATGACAGAAGCTTGGGGTGATCAACACTTTACTCACTATATGGTAAGAAGTTTGTATATGTTTGTTTCTTCATTGTTGAACTCATATAATGTTTTTTAATAACTTTCTTTATTTGTTGACTATGCAGCATATTCTATAAAACCATGCTCCATACTTTATTAAACAATATGGATCTCTATCTATCTGGTCAACCCAAGGTATGGAAAAATCACATTATCAAGCAAGAACAAAATATTTCAGACACACAAGACATGGAGGTGGAAGACACAAAGCCAACAGTTTATTAGAGGTTTTTCAATGGTTCTATCGACAAATCTGGCATAAATTCAAGCTTAAAGATACAACCACATCAAGCAATACATCATCTTAAGCAAGGACTATACAAATTGTTACCCAAAGAAGAAAAGATAGATATTTAAATTCTTGCGCAAAGCAAAGATTTACGGAATGGTTACAAACCAAACAAAGAGTTGGGAAAAGATGGGTTTCAAGAAAGCCTTAATCTTTGGCATCTTCTAGTCTGATTGTGTTGCAGAAGAGTCCTTAGTTTCAGGCACCTCGACAGGGCCTCCAGAGGAGTCCTTAGTTTCAGGCACCTCAACAGGGCCTCTAGAGGAATCTTTTGTTTCATGCCACTCAATAAGACCTCTGTATTTCAAAAACTCCTGTTTTTGATAGCGTGGAAGAAGCTTCAAATTCTTACTATCTTCTACATAAGAGAGCAAATAGGAGCCAAGAACTCCAAAATATCCAGCTCTAGATCCATTGTATCCAGGCATGAAGCCAAAAACTCTTATGGCTTCTTCCTTCTCCACTGAAATGATCTTGTCCAAACCTCTGCTGAAAACTTGAGATCCAATTACCTTTGAGATAGCTCTCAAAGCCATCATTGGTAGACTTGGAGAGCTTGACAATCTACTATGATATATTACAATTGTTTGATTGTTTAAGTTTCCAATATAATTGCCAAGGCTTTGATTTTTTCCAAGCTTCATTGGCCCAGAGCCCTTGGCCCTTCCAAGAAAGTTGTCCAGATCTTCAATCTCAATCTACACAACAAACCACAATAGTATAAGATATAAGATATTTATCTATAATGCATAATAAAGTCTAACATAAACTCAATGGGTAAATTCGAATTATATTTCATGCCTTAGGATGTTCGTCTTCTTTGAGAAGACTATCATCATAAAGATTTATTGAACTCTTGGGTTTCTCATCTGATGGAGACTTTAATCTCTCTTCATACCTTGCATCATCAATATGAAGTTTCTTCTGGACCTACAAGAACTCTTCTTCTATAGGTAGCCCCCCCTTTTCGTATTCTTTGATCTGATTAATACATGTATGTAAGGCTATAGAGCTGTCTTGAAAATTCTCTCCCTCAACATCAAGACTTGCTAGTGGTTCTTGTTCATAACCTATAAAATTCATGTCATTTTTGCCCCAACCTAGAAGGATTGCTAAGCAATAATCTTCTCTAAGATCAAAAAGATGTTGAATATCTGAAAGGTGAGAAGGATTGAAGCTTGCATGCGAGCTATGGCGGGAGAGCAAGAGCAAGAAAGAGAGAGACAAGAAATGGGAACTCCAACAGTCACAATGTGTGACCGGGCTTTCCTTTATTTACTAGTCACTAAAATGAATGTAAAGAATAAAGTGACGTGACGGGTGCCCACCACGTGCAATGTGCAGTGGCGAGTACTGTCAGTGTAGTAATACACGGGGCGGCACGGCGAAGGTGCCTTTACCCCAACAACCTCCCACTTAAAGGTGAATCTGCCCCAGTGAGAGAGAAAAGGAAAGAAAAAAGATCGTACAACTGTACATAGGTACAAGGGATGAGGAAAGGCAACATCTCATCCAACGCCCATCAATCGCATGAGGAAGGCAAAGCGCTCAGTAGTGAGGCTTTTCGTGAGCAGATCAACAGGATTCTCATCAGTGGAGATCTTGACAAGGTCAACAGACTTGTCCTCCACGACACCACGTATGAAGTGATACCTCACCTCAATGTGTTTCGTCTTTGCATGGAAGACCGGATTCTTAGCGAACTGAATGGCACTCATAGAATCCGAATGCAGTGTAGGTATAGCATCAATCCCAAGGTCAGCAACTAGATGGCCTAGCCATATGGCCTCCTTGCAAGCCTCAGTGGTTGCAACATACTCGGCCTCAGTGGTAGACAAAGCCGTACACTTCTGAACCCTGGACATCCAAGAGACAGCATCTCCAGCATAGGTGAATACATAGCCAGAAGTGGACTTCCTACTATCTACATGTCTTGCATAATCGGAGTCAGTGTATCCCACGACCCCTGTACCCTGGCTGCCATAGCAAATACACATATCTGTTGTGCCCTTTAGGTACCTCATGATACCCTTCATGGCATCCCAATGTTTCCTACCAGGTGTAGCCATATAGCGTGCCACAACACCAACTGCAAAGGCAATATCTGGACGAGTGGCTATCATGGCATACATCAAACTGCCCACGGCTGAAGCATAAGGGATCTGGGCCATCTGGGCCCTCTGCTCATTTGTCTGCGGACAATCGGCCTGTGATACCTTCACATAAGAAGGCAATGGACAGCCAATAGGCTTTACGTCCTGCATGCGGAAGCGCTCAAGGACTTTATGAATATACTCCCTCTGTGACAAGTAGAGGAGTCCCTGATGCCTGTCGCATCTAATGCGCATACCAAGTATGTGAGAGGCCTGTCCCAAATCCTTCATCTCAAAGCTCTTCTTCAGCTGAGATTTAAGAGCATCTAGCTCATCATGAGCTTTCCTTGCTATCAGCATATCATCCACATAGAGTACCAAAATAAGCAATGAACCATCACGGGCTTTCTTCGTGTAAAGACACGGATCCATAGCACTCCTGCTATAGCCCTGTGACTGCATAAAGGCATCAAACTTATGATACCATTCCCTAGGTGCCTACTTCAAGCCATAAAGACTTTTCTTCAACTTGCACACTAGATGCTCCCTGCCAGGTTCTGCAAAGCCCTTAGGCTGCTCCATATAGATCTCATCATGCAAGTCCCCATGTAAGAAAGCCGTCTTAACATCCATCTGATATAGATCTAAGTCAAGCTGAGCAACCAAAGCCAAGACCCAGTGCAGGGTGGTCATCTTAACCACAGGAGAAAAGACCTCATCAAAGTCTACACCATGCTCCTGCTTAAAACCCTTTGCTACCAATCTAGCCTTGTATGCCGGCTTGGGGTGTCCAGGGGTACTTTTCAGCTTGCACACCCACTTGCATGGCAAAGCCTTCTTGCCCTTAGGCAAGGCAACCAAATCCCAAGTCTCATTCTTATGCAAGGAGTCTATCTCAGACTACATAGCCCTCTCCCAGGAGCGACTGTCACCCCTGCGCATAGCCTCATCATAAGTGAAAGGCTCTCCTGCATCTGTAACCAAAATATAATGCATAGAGGGCTGAAATCTATCAAGTGGACGTCTGTCTCTAGTAGACCGTCTCACTGCAGGCTCTGCTGCCTGCACAACTGCCTGTCCAACACCCTGACCATGAGCATTTGCTGCAGCTGTAGGCTGTCCAACTGGCTATGAAGGAGCTTTAGGCTCCTCCTGAAAGATCACTCTGCAGATCTCAACCATCTTCTTAGGCTGCCTGTGCATCTTGTCTTCATGGAAGACTACATCATGGCTGTGTACTATTTTCCGCGCCTGTGGATCCCATAGGCGATAGCCCATCTCTCCTGAATCACCATAACCAAGAAAGATGCATTTAATGCTCTTTGGATCCAACTTACTCCTCTTGTCCTTGGGCACATGGCAGAATGCCTCACATCCAAAGACACGGAGATGCGCATAAGAGGGTGGCTTACCAGCCCAAACTTCCTCTACAACCTGGAAATCCAATCCACTAGAAGGCGATCGGTTTATGACATGCACTGCCGTACTAACTGCCTCAGCCCAAAAGCTCTGTGGTAGGCCTGCATGGCTAAGCATAGAGCAGACACGCTGTTCATGCGCTCAGCCAAACCATTCTGGGCAGGGGTGTAAGGGGTGGTCAACTGACGCTTAATACCCCTATCATCACAAAACTGCTCAAAAGCACGTGAGACATATTCTCCCCCATTGTCAGTCCTAAGGCATTTCAGCCTATACCCAGTCTTGTTCTCAACAAGAGCAAGCCAACACTGAAAGACTGCCAAGACATCGGACTTTTGCTTTATGGGATAAGCCCACACTTTCCTAGAAAAATCATCAATGAAGGTAACAAAGTACTTCGCGCCACCCATAGACATACACGGCATGGGCCCACAAACATCTGAATGCACCAAAGTCAAGGGCTCACTCATGCATGGCCTACCCGATTTCTTATGCATAGACCTATTCTGCTTACCATAAAGACAATGATCACACGAGTCAAAACGTGCATAGTCCAAAGGCGGAAGATACTGCAAACCAGATAACATTTTCATTCCCTTCAAAGACATATGCCCCAAACAGGCATGCCAAAGTGATACATGTGGGATAGAACCCACTGCCAAAACATGGTCTACAGAAGACCCAAATACAACAAGAGGATAGAGGTTGCCAGCCTTGGCACCTCTAGCAAGCACAAGTCTGCCTCTGTTAATCTTCCAGGCAGAATCTCCAAAACAGACATGAAACCCTGCATCATCCAACTGTCCTGCAGACATAAGATTGTGCGTAAGCGCAGGTACATGACGTACATCCCTGAGCAAAAAGGAACTGCCAGTGGAAAACTACAACTGAATATCTCCACAGCCCACAATATCAAGAGACCTGTCATCTCCAAGTCTGACTGATCCAGATACAGTATGGTAAGAGTGAAACCACTCACGATAAGGCGTCACATGGAAGGACGCACCTGAATCCAATAACCAGCACTGTGCATATATAATAGGTGTCTCAGTCAAGTGTGAGACATCAGAAGAACTAGCTGCAAGTATGAACTCATCACCACCATCGGAATCCTCGGTCTACGTGACATCAGTTTCCTCAATCTTGCCGCTGGACTTTGTAGGTACTATGCTGCGATCAGAGGACTTCTCCTGCACTTTCTCTTTCCCCTTATCCTTGTGCTTCTCATTGCACAACTCATGACATTGTGGTCTGATATGGCCCTTTTTCCCACAATGATGACAAGTGACATTAGCGTTGCGCCCACGCGACTTTCCACGAGATTTAGACCGACCCTTCTGCGAGTCACGGCCACGGCCATGACCACGATCATTCCTATCATTCCTGCCTCTAACTGTCAAAGCATGTGAAACATGAGAGGCATCCAAGTTTTTGCGATTAACCTCTTCCTGCAGAAGAGCACTCTCAACATCATTCAGTTTCAGAGTAGCCCTAGAGGCACATAGGGCAATGCAGAATATATCCCATGACTCATTCAGAGTCCCAAGCAAGAAAAGAGGAGTTACTTCCTCTCCAAAGGTGATATCCTGCGAAGTCAAGTTCTTCAATATAGCATGGAACTGGCTCAATAATCACATTATCATTCATGCGCAGATCCATAAGCTGCTTCAACCAGTACATCTGACTCGCCGAACTTTTCTTATCATAAAGATTCTTGATCTTATTCCATAGATCCCATGCACTCTGTGCTTCCTCAAATACATTATAATGTACCTATTTAGTGAGAGACAATACAATCGTGGACTTCCATAGCTCATCAAGTTCAAGCCAGTCGTCATTGTCCATAGTTTCAGGCTGCTCCCCGCTCAACCAAAGTGGCTTAATCTGAGATTTCTGCACCAAGACTTGCCAAATTTGACTCTTCCAATAAGAGTAGTTGGTACCATACAACTTTGTGATATTAAATATGGCATTATCAGTCGAAGAGGACGCCATAATGCAGGCTGGAAATGCACAGACAATGTAAAACTGCTGGCTGTTTTACTGCAAAAAATGCCCAAAATCCACTGAAATGAGCTCCAAATGGCGAGAAAAGTGTGCCAAAAGATGCTGCCCACTTAGTACTAGGTGCGGTACACCAAATCAGAATATTTCAGCATAAAAAATACTGCTCAATCCACTAATAAATGCTTGCTGGAATAAATTTCAGAATTGCAATAATGAGAGCAAACTGTCCCAAAACTGGATCTAATGTCAACTAAACAATGCTAGGTCCAAAGCTGGCATAAAGAGGACAAAGCAAAGCCAAATGACAGTGAAAACACATGAGCATAACACCGAGAGATGTCAAATAGCATCTGCCAATAAGAGGCACACCCCCAGACAATCTAGGCAAAATGTAGAACCAACTACCAAAACCTGACACAAATAGGTGTCTGCTCAAAAGAAAGCGGATCCAAAATTGAGACTCAGCTCATAAGCATCCTATGAACCAAGGCATATACTCAATGCAACATCCAATTGTCGAAGTATAATCCCAAAGTCTCAATATATCTATAACTGCTCGATGACATAGACTGCTCCAATAGCATGTAATCCCTGCTTAAGGTCAAGTAAGCATGCAAGATGTTCCCACTGGCACAAAAGGCGTACAATCAAGTTAAGGGCTCAAGCAACCCAAGACAAAGTACCAGTGACAAGTGACCAAGTCAATGCGTCATATGCTTCCCAAGAGCATGACATACATGGAGCAACTGATGTAGCAACCACTAAGCAAGACATAATCCCAATGGCAAGATCTATGTCAAGTCAATACATCCAGTAGCAAGCCAAAGTCAATATCCTTGTGAGTTGGAAGTGCTCAAAACATCCAAATCGGAGCTCCAAAATATCTGTCAAGCATGGACGAACTAAGAGGCATCAACCAACAGACAAAAGCATGTATTGCATAGAGCTTATCCGTCAAGTATAGACAATAGGCATAAGCGGCCCAAATGCCAGTCAAGTCGACCAAACTGCCAATGACAAACCAATAACAACGGAGCAAATGCGATGCTCAAAAGCATTCCGGAATCACGATCATGAGTTCGAAATCGATCCCCAAAGTGTAATACATCATAACATAACCCATAGCATACATCCGGTATCGATAGAGAAGCAATATATGTGACAAATGAGCTTCAGCCCGCTCATGTACAACAGCTCTAAACAGTCCAAAACTGTCAATTTCCAGCCCAAAAACAATGCCAAATCATGGGCAAATCGAATGCATAGATTCCCTCTTGAACAAACCTACATCAAAACCTTGGACAAGTTGATTCTCAATATCTTATTGGAACATCTCCTCCTTCTCTGCGACCTCCTTATCCATACTTGCAATATCCTCTAGCTTTCCCTGTTGGTCTATATCTGGAGAAGAATTTTCCATGTACTGAAGATACACAATAAATCCAACATTCTTGTGGATCAGAAGGCATTACTGTTGATACTTGTGGAAAGGGAAACATGTTTCTCTCTTTCTGAATTCCTCATCAATGAGGTTGAACCTACCTAACAAAGTTGACCAGGATGTACTAGTGGCTCCCATGACATCACTATAATGAACAAATCCATTGACTTCCAAACCTTGAACATGTCTATCATAAAAACATGTGTACCCCTTAATTTTATCTTCAAGATCCTCCAATAACTCCTTCAAATCAAAAGGAACATTGAAAATTTCCCTGATATAGCTAAACTTGGAAGAATTTCCAGTGGTGTGTAAGAAATCAAAGAGCCTATCATCAAAAGTCTCCATTAGCTCCTCCTCATCCATTCCTTCCAGAGATAGCTTTCTCTTTTTCATCTAGACCAACAAAAGATTTGTCCCTGAAAACAAAGCACAATGGCAACAATGTCTAACTTTTTGGAAGTGCTGCGCTCTTTTTAAAAGATAAAAAATGCACATAACATCTGTAATTTTTCAAGTGTTATAAAAAATTCTTTCTATATTAATCAAATTAATTTTGTTCAAATACTTGTAATAACAGAATTTTGTTACCTATCAGAAATTGTTGAACTGCTCTTCAAACAGGAAAAAAAGACCTTGAAGGGAAGTCCGAACAAAATTTCGGAGAAAGGAAGACAATATCGGAGAGAATGGCTTCGAAAAGCTTTTATATTGATCGTCAAACGTGCGTTGATAGTTCCAATGAAAAAGTTTGCGTAATGATGAAAAATGAACGCGACCGCAAATTTGGACAAAATTTCCAATATTTTTGCACGCTCAAAATACCTCAGAATACGTGCACACGTGTCTCACTTAACACACCATATCAAATTTCTCAGAAGACGTGTGCACTCCCTTTTTTCGAGAATACGTCGCACGTGTTTTACTTAACACTTTGCCAAGTAATGCATGTACCATCGAACTCCCCCAATAAAGGGAAGCAACGGCTAAATTCGTTTCATATTTTTATGGTCATGGAGCACATTTTCCTGGTCATGTAGTAGGGCCTTCGAGCACATTTTCGTGGTGATGCTGTGGTTACGAAGAACATATTCGTGTTTCACCAACCCATTGACAAAATTCATTCTAAATGGATTTTTCCTAGCAAAGCGTAAAAGAAGGTATGGTTTTCTGCATCCTCCTTCTCTATGCCCAGGTGTACATTCATTGCATTTTTTTGATACTTTTCCTTAATTTTTTCTATTATTATGAGCTTATGAGTGTCAAGATTGTGGGAGACAAGGAAGGAATCTCACTTGTAGCTTTCTTGCTTGCACAATGGGGGAATACACACAAGGGTGGAGGCTGAAAACAATTTTCCTCTTCTTAGTTGTGTAAGCCAAAAGAACTCTAGTACAAAGAAATAGAAGAACCCTATATATGGGTCTCAAACCAAACTCAACTAACTAAGGTGGCATACTAACTAAGCCACGAACTAGAGTAGATAAGGATAGCTATCATGTAGCTATTATTCATGGGCGGTGTACCAACCGCGTCTGCACAACTGACAAGTCGGTGAGATAAATACACAACGGTCACCCTGGCGTATCACGAGTGGAGCTCGATATCTCAACACTCCCCCTTGAGCTCAATCCCAATTCCTGCACACCAAGTAGGTCTCTGAACTTGCGCAGCTTCTCTGCGCCCAATGCCTTCGTGAATATGTCAGCTACCTGATCCTCTGTGCTGACATAAACTAGATCAATAAGACCTAGTAAAACCCTCTCTCGCACATAGTGATAATGCACCTCAATGTGCTTTGTTCTAGCATGATAGACTGGGTTATTTGCCAAGTGTATACTACTCATGTTGTCACAATAAATGACAACTGGCCCATCTGTAGACTGATGCATATCATAAAGTAGCTTATGCAACCAAGCTACCTCACATGCAGCCATTGCTGCACCCCTGTACTCAGCCTCTGTGCTCGACAGGGCAACTGTAGGCTGTTTCTTGCTGCTCCAAGTGACTGCAGCACTCCCAAAAGAGAACACATATCCACTGGTAGATCGTCTATCAGAAATACTACCAGCCCAATCAGCATCAATGTATCCATGCAGCTGTATCTGAATCCCAGTCTCATAAAATAGTCCATACTGCAATGTGGACTTCACATACTTGAGTATGCGTCTAGCCGCATCCAAATGCGCTTTCCTTGGAGCCTGCATAAATTGACTTACCAATCCAATAGCATAGCTCAAATTTGGCCTGGTAATAGTCATATAAATCAAACTTCCTACTATACATCTGTACATAGTAGGGTCTTCCAGAAGCTCACCCGCATCTGTGCTCAGCTTCACATTCTGCTCCAAAGGAACTGAAATAGGCTTACAGCCTGTCATCCCATATTTGGACAGCATGTCCAATCCATATTGCCTCTGCAAGAGCTGTATCCCACTTGGTGATCTAATCACCTCAATGCCCAAGAAATAACGCAGCTCTCCCAAATCCTTCATCTCAAACTTCTACTTCAATAGCATTTTCACATGAAGGATATCTTCATCACTGTCACCTGTCATAATCAAATCATCAACATAAATGACAAGTAGTATAATACCTTTCTCTGTTTTTCTCACATAAAGTGAGAAATCTGCCTTGGAAATCTGAAAGCCAATAGTGACAAGATACTGTCCTATCTTGTTAGACCATGCTCTAGGTGCTTGCTTCAAGCCATACAAGGCTTTCTTCAACCTGCAAACAAACTCAGGATGAACAGCATGCACATAACCTGGTGGCTGCTCCATATAGACCTCTTCTTGCAAATCACCATGCAAGAAGGCATTCTTTACATCCATCTGATGTAAAGACTATCCCTTTGATGCAACCATAGCAATGATTGCTCTTACGGTTGCCATCCTTGCAACCGGACTGAATGTTTCTTCATAGTCAATGCCATATGTTTGTGCATACCCCTTGACTACTAATCTTGCCTTGTATCTGTTCACAGAACCATCTGCATTGTGCTTCACCTTATAAACCCACTTACAGCCAATTGCATTTTTACCTTTAGGCAAAGGTACCAATTCCCATGTAGCATTTACTTCGAAGGCATCCATTTCTTCATCCATGGCTTTCTCCCATTTTTCTTTTCCCATGGCTTGCGCAAAAGAAGTGGGTTCTGGTTCCTGTATCACTTTGACCATATATGCATAGTGAATGGCTGTAAATCCATCATATTTCAGCCTATCCACAGGATACCTAGCTCTCGTAGACCTGCGCAAAGTAGGTTCACTCCCAGGTGCTCTCAAAACATCCCTGGTCTTCCTTACTCCAGATGTAATAATAGAAGGAATACCCAACTCATCATCAATGCTCTATTCTAAGCCAGTGGATTCACCATCCACATAAGAGTGACCTGCATTCACATCAAATATGGGCTGATCAACCTTCTCTTTTCCTTTTCGTGATACTTGCATACCACTATCTGCATTACTTTGAGAAGATTCTCCTGATCTCAATCTGCCTGTCCATGGCGAAGAATGTGAACCACTGCTAGAGGACGCTCCATGTCCACTAATATTTTGTGACTGCTGCTGTGAATTCTGTGCAGCATTACCATTTTGTGCATCTACATCATCAATCACATTTACTGGTTTATACCAGCTACTCATCTCATCAAAAACATCTCTGCTCACTGTAAACTTACGAGTAGAAGGGTTATAGCATCTATACCCTTTTTGCTGCAGAGAGTAACCAATAAAGATGCACTTCTCAGCTTTTGGATCCAACTTGGATCTCAACTCATCTGGCACATGTACATAGGCAATGCAACCAAAAATTTTCAAATGAGAAATATCTTGTTTCCTACCAGTATACCTCTCCTCTAGAGTCATGCCATGTATTGCTGTAGTGGGAGTCCTGTTCATTATGTAGACTGCTGTAGCAACTGCTTCAGCCCAATAAAAATCTGGCAAGTCTTTTTCATTGAGCATGGCACGAGATACCTCTCCAATATGCATGTTTTTTCTTTCTGCAATTCCATTTTGCTGTGGGGTATGACTGCATAAATATTGCTGCTTTATGCCATGCTCCTGCAGGAACCTTGCAAACTCATTTGAGAGGTACTCTCCCCCTCCATCTGACCTTAGGCATTTTATCTGCATGCTTGTTTCTTTTTCAACCATAGCTTTAAGAGTTTTGAAGTGCCCAAAAACTTCACTTTTCTTTTTCATAAAATACACCCAAACTTTTCTGCTATAGTCATCAATAAAAGTGACAAAATAATGACAGCCTCCAAGAGATGCAGCTTTAGTAGTCCACACATCAGAGTGGATTAATTCCAATGGCTTCTCACTCTCTTGAACATGTCTAGGAAATGGTTTCCTTGCCTGTTTTCCAAACTGACAGGCTTCACATACCTTATGCATTTATGCAACCTTGAATTTGGGCAATCCTGCAACAATATTTTGGGCCTGCATTGATTTAAGTCGCTGTACATTAACATGACCAATGCGTTTATGCCAGATATCAATATCTGCAACTACACTGGTCCCATGTGCAAACATTGCTGCACTCAATTCAGGCATGTCTGCATCCAACGTAAACATTCTGCCTTTCTTCTTTCCTTTTGCTATCAAGCGACCTTTATTTTTCATATCCTCAACAAAGCATCCATGAGGATTAAATCTGACCTGCAAGCCCTGCTCAACCATTTGACCGACAGAAATCAGATTCTTGGTGATATTCGGGACATGAAATACATCGGACATGTATTTCTTTTTCCCATCCTTCATAGAAAATGAATTTTTCCAATCTGCACAATAGGATGTGCAGTATCATCACCAGTCTCCACAAATCCTGGTTTTTCCATTTTCCTTGCATCCTCCATCCATTCTGCATGACCTGTCATGTGGTTTGATGCATCTGAGTCAACATACCATACATCATTGCTTTCTTCTGCACTTGTCACAGAATTGTTCATGTGCTGCACCATAAACAAATGCTCATTTCTGTCATCACCCTGTCTATTGGAAGATGCATAATTTTCTTGTTGCACTTTTCCATTCATGATGTCATTCTGCTTTTTATAGCAGTCTTTAGCCATATGACCCATTTTATCACAGTAGTAGCATTCAACATTACTGTTTGCATTTTGGCCTCTTTGCCATCCACCACGACCTCTTTGGCTCCCCCTGCCTCTAGAGTTACCACGTCCTCCTCCATAGGACTGGTTTTCTTGAGTTTGCTGCATATTCTGATTTCTACCATGGCCTCCATATCGGCCTCCTCTACCTCTGCCTCTACCTCTTCCAGCATTTGAGTAGAAGATAGCTTCTTTTGAAGTTCCTCTTGAAGAAGATGCACCACCATTTCTCTGCTCCTCAGAAATTAGAAGAGCAATCAACTCCTCAAAATCAGGAAATCTTTCACGGACGGAAATGGATGTTCGGAACTGTGCATAGTCCTTTCCTAGACCATTCAAGGTCACTGAGACTAAATCATCATCTTCCACTAGCGACCAATGGAAGCAAGTGCATCTGCAATCTTCTTCACCTTCATGTGGTAGTCATTGATGCTCATACTTTCTCTTTGCACATTGTGCAACTCTTGCTTGAGCTGCATTTTCCTGGCTTGCGTATTTGTGCTATATATTTTTGACAAAGTATCCCATGCCTCCTTTGGCGTACTTGCATCTTGAAATTGCACAATCATAGAGTCTGAAATGCTGATAGACAGCCAGTACATAACTTTCCTGGCTCTCTCATGCCATGCTTTAAATGCCTGCATTTGCTGTTGATTGGGAACATCAGGAAGAACTGGTTCTTCTTCATTTCCTGCAACAAATTCCCAATATCCTTTTCCCATAAGGAAATTCGTCATTCTAAACTTCCATGCTTGGAAGTTGTTCTTGTCAAGCTTTTCAGTGACAATCTGTGAGAGAGAATCAGACGCCATTACAAAACACTGCAAAAAAATTCTGTCACTGCAAAGAACACAGCTTCAGCCTCACAAAGGCAAATCTGCAAAACTGACGAGAGTGGTATTTGACCACACAGTCACTTCCTAGTGACGATTTTGCATCAACAGGCAACAGGGATGATTCTGTAACTCCCAATGTCTCTGCGCACAAGCATACGATGCAATTTCTACAGTAACTTTTCACCGACCTGTAGAACAGTGGCTGCACAGCATAAAACTGGGCCTTTTCCTGAGTGCGTGCAGAAAACTTCCGCCTCCAAAACAGGCCCCGAAATGGCCTCAAATCAAAAAAACAAGGTCGCCCCGAAATGCCAAAAAAACTCTAGTACAAAGAAATAGAAGAACCCTATATATGGGTCTCAAACCAAACTCAACTAAACAATGAGCACTATAAACGAATTCTTTCCACAGCGTGAGCATTCCTTAATGTTGTGGAGATTTAAGGCAATCCTTCAAACTTTTTCCTTAATTATGTGGATATTTTAGGTAATTTTAATGGCATTCCTTAGATCAAAGCTTTGTTTTCCTTTGTTTTGTTGATTACTTTTCTATTTATGAGTTGTCCGGTGAAACGTGAAAACAACATGATGCAAGGAGACCTCTTGTCTGAAACTCGTGTTTCACTGGACACACTGGACAAGAATTCGGTGAAACGCGAAAGCAAAATGCTGCAAGGAGGCCTCTTGTCTGAAACTCGCATTTCACAGGACACACTAGACAAGAATCTGGTGAAACGTGAAAACAACATGCTGCAAAGAGGTGCCTTGTCTGAAACTCGCGTTTCACTGGACACATTGGATAATAAGTTCGGTGAAATGCGAAAATAACATGCTGCAAGGAGGCACCTTGTCTAAAACTTACGTTTCACTGGACACAGTGGACAAGAAGTCCACTGAAACACGAAAACAACATGATGTATGGAGGCCTCTTGTCTTAAACTCGCATTTCACTGGACACACTGGATAGGAAGTAATGATGGACCTAAAAACGGGCCGGCATTGGCTCATGCACTAGCCGGGCCTCGTCACTATGCACAAGACAACCCCTCGGCCTCGCGGCCAGGAGCGTCTATCAAAATCTCTGCCTTCCTAAACATTGCGTTTGTAATACGTTGTAGTCCAACTGATCCTAACCCAATATTACTCCTTGGAGGGAGACCCTTTTACATAGCCAAAAGGCTCGAATCACATACACATGGGGTTCCTCCTACGGCTGAATGTCGTCAACCCTCTGCGACTCTCCTACACCTTGGGGATTGGCCCCTCCATGCGTCGCTCAACATCTAAACATTTCGCACACAAGTCGCTCAAGGTACCAAATAAGCGTGTCCAGGAATGTACCATTGTCCTTTCTTCTCTTTCCCCTTTGGGACCCGCGTCTACCTACAGCAGGGGTACCTCACTGCCTCTCAACGTAGGTCATGTCCTAATAAACCAATTGCAATGCATGTCCAAGAGCTGGTCATTGATACTTTTAAATTCTTTTCATGCTCTATGCATTTGGTGGATGCCTAGTGCTCAAACATTTAGCAAAACAGTATCGTGCGCAAGTGCAAAAACATTCTTTTTAATGGTTTCCAACTACCGTTCGTGCTTTGTTGCATGGGCTTAGCACCGAGGTGATCCTTGTGCTACTAAGCTCTTAATTTTAATTATCATCCATCCTAAATGCTATGCATAGAAATCAGCAACTTTTCCATCATTTCACATGGCATTTAGACATATTTCAACTCCTCTACCCTTCCCCGTTTAAATATTGCGTCGTTGCATAGGTTTATAGGGTATTTTGACATCATTTTTTGTGTAGAAAACGGAAAAAGACACACTAGAACAAGAAAATGGAGTTGAACTGAGGCAAATCCTCATGCTTCAGTCCCCACAAACATTCACAATCATTGTTCTTATTTATCCTTATTTTTCGAAACCCAAAATGTATTTTTTCCCTATTTTTTAGTGTTTTCCACCATTTTCTTGTATTTTCCCTTATTTTCCTGCATTATTTAATTACTGAAAATTCAAAACAGGTTATGGGCTATGGCCCTTAGTTCCTTCTTGCAGAAAAATGAAAGTTTAGTTGATGTTCCTATTTACTTCCCCATTTTTATGCCAAAAAACCATCATTTTCCCTTAATTTTTCATGTTTTACGTGTTTTAATATATTATTTTGAACCACAAGATGCATATTTTTCTGATTTTTTTGATTATGACCAGCAAGAACTCATAAAAAATAGTAACATTAACAATTTTTATCCCACATGAACAACATTTCATCAATCAAAAGCCATAAAAGCTCAAATTTCCTTTGAAAATTTTAAATTACCACTTATTTGCGTGTTTCGGGTTTCATGTCCATGGCTGCAAATTTGAAAATCAGCAGCACTTCATGTCCAGCACAATCACCAACCACCATTTCCAGCCCGTGGAGCAATCCGATCCATGCCGAACAAGCCTCCATCATTCTTTCTTCTTCCTTCTTCTCCCCACATGAACTTGCCTTTAGAAGAGAGAGAGGGAGGAGAGAGAAAGACTGATTTTCTATCTCAGCATTCAGGCCATCAATTGAGGAGCGGAGAGCGGCGATAAGATCAGCATACAGAGAGGATTGAAGCCCCAATGTCGATTGGGTAGGGTGTTCACAGCCAGCATGTTGCCTCCATCCATCCCATGGCGCAATTTTCGGCCGTTGTGACAGGCGCCCTCTTCCTCACGTTTTCTTCTATCTTCTCTCTCCACGATTGCTACATTTGATGTTGCATAAAATTTGGGCCCCAACCTCTCGCAAAGGGCATGACCATTTGGCCACTCCAATGTCCACCTCTTCAAATCTTGCCCAACTTATTGGCCATTTCCCCGTCCGGACTCGGAATCGAGCTCTGAAAAATCTTGGGCGTCCGGCTTAGCATCTCGCATTGGCCAGTAGCTCGTTTCAACCCACACGACTATCTGAAAAATTATGAAAAATCAACAAGTGTCGCTCGGGCGCCTTTAAAGCACTTTGACGCTTAAAATCGTCGTAGATCGAGCCGCCGCCTTTGACATTGAATATTTTTCCCTTGATATTCATAATTTTTAGCTATTTTTAAGCACTTCATGTCACCTAAATTCCACTCTCATTGGCGACCACGGGATAGGGCGACTCAACCCGTCGAATCCACGAACATAGCTGCACATAAACAACCAAAGAAGCATCAAACTGATACAAAACAAATATATAATAAAACTCAGCACAATGCTCCCCCTACCCCTGGACAGAACCAAGGCATGACATCCACAAGGAATAGGTCTAGCATCATCTAATAGAAGATCCGAAGTGAATCACTAACCAGCTGCTCCAACACAGCCAAACTAAAAAACCTATCAAAGAGGTTGCCCTAAATGGTAGTCTGCACTACTTACCAACTAAAGACAACACAACTAGGAGCTCCTACAAGGTGAGGACTCCTATAGCCTGATCAAGGAGTATTTTCTTTCAGTACATTTCCTCTTTTGGGATTTTTATTTTATTGACATACTTGGGCATGTAAAAAGGAGGGAGCTGAGCGTAGTGACCCAAGGAGAACAGGGCATCGGTCTCAGGACCTGTCTCGGCACCCAAGAACCTACCAAGCCCTCGCAAGGCAACACTTAATCCTTTTTTAACGCTCACTTTTATTTTCGCTCCAACCTTCCTTGTTTTGTCATCATTTTTTCTTCAGTAAGAAGCCACCCCTAGGAAGACAAGGTATCGGCCCCGGGTCTGATTCGTCCCCAAGAACATACCAAGCCTCCGCAAGGCAATGATCAACTGCTTATATATTTTCTTTTCTTTTCTTTTTCTTGGGATAGGGGTTAGAACCCCTTTTTACACACCTTCGTATTTATATTCATCTTTTAGGATGTACAGAGTTTCTGGGCATCATCATTATTATCTTCTGGCAGGCTTCTCTAACTGCCTCACTACTAACAAGAACTCCTAGAACGGCTGCCTAGCAGGCTAGCAGAACAGGGCCACTAGGACGTCCTTCTAAAATAGGTCTTGCGATGTTGGACAATGTCTTTACAGGAAGCAATGACTACTCCGACCTC